>NC_046659.1:25039931-25044438 GCF_010883055.1 Belonocnema kinseyi | reverse complement strand
ACCTCAGTTTCAGGTCAGCCCTGAAGATGTGAACTGCAATGTTCACGAAACGTCGGCAAACAATTCGTAGTTTTTTACACGAGTGAAACCCGAAATATCTCTAGTTACATTTACAATAAAAAAAAATTTCAATAAAAAAAAATTTTTTAATGAAAGAATGTAATTATTTACCAAAAAGATGAAGTATGCAGCAAAAAAGATAAATATTCTACAATCACAGGATCAACGTATAAAAAGAAGCTTTAAATTTTAACAGAATTTGCAAAAATGGACAGTTTGTGGTAAGTTCTGTTTTTTAAAATTATTATTTGAAAGCAAATAATGCAACGAAAATATATCAAAATGATTGTTTTTTTCTTATTGTACAAAGACCAATTTGACTTTTTGTTTTTAAAATGTTAAAAAAATATTCAGAGTACTGATTCACTATTATGGAATATACTGCTTAATAATGAATTTTTAATTATTTTGAAATAATACTTATAATTATATCTTTTTGATTATTTGAAAACGAATAATAATATAAATAATATAATGAATTATATAATAATACAAATATATAAATAATATCAATATAAAACGTTCATATTAATTAATTTGATGCCATTTGATGAAACTGTTTAACTCGAGCGTTAACATTTTGATTAAAGTTCTGTAGTCGATAACTTATATTTGATGGGCATGCCTGATTTCAAAAAACAATAAAAAATGTTTTTATTAAGTGGAAACCTTTTAGAATTATTTTAATGTTTTGGTCTGAAATCCTTAACCAAAAGCTGCATTTTTTCAATGTTTAAACGTTTAAAATTCTTTGCTTTAAAATATTTTACTTGTTTTTGAAATTTACGAAATTTAGTTCATTTTTTAAAATGAAAAATGTAAAAATAATTTATTAAAATTATAAAGAAAAAAAATTTGATTTTTTTAATGAAAATAATCATTTGCGGCTTCTCATGTTTTGTAGTATTTAATTAATTATTAGCTAATTAATTTTGTTCAACATATTAAATTGCATACGGATTTAATTTAAACTCTTTTAAATTACGTGATATAAATTGATTATTCACTTTCAGTTTTCAGAAACTTAGAAAAAGAAATTCAAGCTTTAATTATTAATTTGACTAAATAATTAATGCACTCTTATTTAATATACTTGTTAATAATAATGATTTTATTATTTTAAAATAATACTTAAGTCATCTTTTGGAAAATTTGGTAACCAGTAATAATAATATAAATAACATAATTAATTATTTCATAATAATAACATTATGCTATCGATATTTCGAAAAGTTTCCAAAGAGCTGAAAAAATGGTAGAATCTGGTTATGGGGTTTATTTTCTCATCTCTTAATCCAAATTTGAACTTAATAAGACGAATAAAATATCGTTGCCCTACCGAAAAGAGTCTCTGAGTATATACTAAAAATTCTTTAGGTCAGAGAAGCTCAGAGAAATTCTCCGCAGGCAATCAGGTAGATATATTTTGAGGTCCCGGTAGTTCTTTTAAATGTTTTAAAGGCTTTAAAATGTCCTTTCCGAAATTGAAATAGCAGTACGATCATAAATAACAAGCAGAGAGGATATATCAATAGAGTAGCCGACACTCAAGGGTCCTTTGTTAAGCTTTCGGATTAAAATTTAGAAGTAGATTTTTTAAATTTCATAGTTAACAGCCTAAAACATAATAATTCGGAATATACGGGTTTCGATGATTTCAGATATATAACTTTTTTTCAAATGCTTAAAATTGGAATTAATACGTTTCTCGTAAATGGAATGAGATACGCCAAAAAAGACAACATTTTTTAATTCAACTAGAAAATTGTATTTCAGTATATAAGTTATAAGTATAAATAAGTATAATGAGAAAATTCATCAATTAAAAAAAAAGTGTTAATAATTTGAAGAGTAATTTAAAAAGGGCGAGCGGATTAGCCACGGCCAACTACTGTAAATAAGTCTGCCCGCCTGGTACGTGACGAATACAAGAGGAACATTATATTACCGTCGCACCACTCTTAAAAGGACCACTAAAAGGATCTCGAAAAGGACCCAAATCTCTCAGACTATCTCCGAGACTATATTGTTTCCAATCGACTCTGTTTATAGACTCAAATGGGCCAGGCTATTTCGCTAGAGAAAACTCAGAGATTTCTTTTGGTAGGGTCCACCTCTATAATTAACTGTTTAATCTAGAATTATTGAAATGTCTTAATTTTTATGACACCTATATTTACAGAAAATTTGAAGGAATTCGCCTGATTTTTTCCGTTTATTTCGAATAGTTTTCAACCAAATATAACAAGTCAAAGTTCACTGTCGGGAAATTGGCGCGGTTGACTGTGTTTTTATCATGGACATAGGAAACACGGGACTAGGCATGGCATCGTGAATTGGGCGAGCGGGGTTGAATCCACGGGAAGGAGAATTTCATGAGTGGGGAGAGCCGCCATCTTACGATGTGCCACTTGATTATGTGCGCGAGTATTTTTTCCGACAAACTGCATGAAAATATAAACATGTGGGCGCTGCCATGTTTGTCGCGGCACATCAAAAGATGGCGGACCTTCCCCCTCATTGAATCAACCCTGCAATGGCATGCCTAGTCCCGTGTTTCCTATAAGTCCATGGTTTTTATACCTTCGCCAAACTGTAACTTTATTGATAATTAATGTATGACGATGTCATAAATATAGAATTTGTTCGAAATTAAATGATCCTAAATTAATAAATACTTTGTCTTAAAAATCTGGGGAATGATAGGAAACATGCTAACGGACGTCCCTGCACACTTTTTTTGTGGGTCAATTCCAAAAAATTTTGATTTTGCTAAAAACGTGTGCATATTTCGAGGTTATGTGTGTTACAATTCTCGCGAGTGTTACTTCCAAACTACGCAATAATTTGGCAACAACATTTGGACTTGCAAATGAAGATTGTAACTGATATCACGGAACTAACCTTGTTTGTAGGCAATCGAAAAAGTTTATTTCATAAATAATTTCCAAATTATCGGAATTACAGCTGAAAAACGACACTAACCTCAAAATAATGTGCATGCATACAAGTTTTATTTAGCACAAACCTTTTTTTGTTGTTATTGTCCCTCAAAAAAGAGTCCGGGGACGTCCGTTATGATATTGTATAGCATCTCCGAATTCAGTTTTTGAAAATTTTCATTTTTGTAGAAGAAAACCTGGGGGAACTGTACCCGATTGATCACAGGACGAAGTATCACATGCCCTTAAGGCAATGTGATGAGTATAACAGCTGATAAAGTCAGCCCTAAGATCAATATTTTTTCACCTATATTGAAAAATAAAAGTTTAAATAACGCGGAAATTTTTTTCGGGAAATGTTAATAAATATTAAAGGATCGTTTGTGGTCTTGCAAAGAGTTGGAGGAAGAAAAAAGTTTATGCAATTAATGATTTTCGACGGATACGTTTAGGTTTTACAGCAGAAGTTTGACTTTTAGCTTTCTCTGGCGGTAATCATGCAATCTGCTTTACCTACAGACCCCTAGAAGTTCGAAGTTGTCTACTCGCTGCGCTAGTGCTGCTTTGATACAGGTGATACCAGACTGATACGTATGTCAGACCAAACATGTTTATTTGCATTTCAAGTGCAAACATTAGTTTTTGAATTATTTGTGCATAATGTTCTTGAGCGATTTTTCTTGTTTTGCCCCACTTTGGTCAATATAAACCTCATAACTAGCCCATTCGCAACATTGCAAATTGCTTGCAGGGTTTGACGACAGCACGGTCGGTATCTCTCCAAAATAGTTATAAAAAAAAAACTTTTTTCACTATTCTAATTATTTAGGACCAGAGACAGGTTCTTGCATGCTTTCTATTTATCGTACCGAACTTTTAACGTGATATCTCATTCCGTGTGGACGTAAGTTGGAAAAGAAAACTTCCACTGGTATTTTCTTCAAAAAAAAATTTTTCTCAAAATTACCTCCGGAACCAAGCAGAGGAATGGACTTTATTATCTCCTCTTTCATTTCCCAAACTTTCAAAGCGATGTCTCATTTCGTTTAGACGTAAGTCGGGGGAAAAAAATTGAAGTCCAGGTTTGGTCACGTGACCCTCTCGTCACATGGCCTTGATTTTTTTTTCACTGACTCATTCAAACTTTTTAAGGTAGTTTAACTTTTTTGAAACCTATTTGGCATTTTCATTTTATCGGCAGCTAACTTCACTTCGTTGAGTGCTGAGGGGGAAAACAGCCCTATCCGACTACTGAGGAAAGTAGTTATCACTTACAAGTTCCACTTCACGAGGATTATAAATTATGAATTAAACAATTTTGAATGTAATTAATTCAATTTTTAAGAACGAAAAATTTTTTTGGCTAAATATAACAAGCCATTTAAAATTGTAGTGTGCAAATATTTCTATAATTCAAACACATGTTTATTGCATAATGAATTGTCATGAAGGAATAAAATGCTTTTTTTCTAAACAAAATACACGTGTGAAAAGTGGGAGGGGGG
>NC_046659.1:25033173-25039921 GCF_010883055.1 Belonocnema kinseyi | reverse complement strand
GGATCAAACGAATAAGTAAATATAAGCAAAATCCGTAAATTAAGTATATTTTTCCAAAATGCACACCTAAATAACATCCAATATATGTACTATCATACATGCAATTTTTTAGTGTAATGTACATATCAACGCAAATACAGTGAGACTCTTCTATAGCGCCGACTTTAGGTCTGGCGGTGGGTGGGAACTAACTCATTATAGCCCTCTCGGATTTTGTTTGTTCACGCCTGAGTGCTTGCCTAAGGGACAACCTTAGATCCCGCACACCCCGCGCAGTTCCTGTTATACCTACCTGCGACACGTCGTCAATTCTCGGAAGGGTTATTGAAGGGTTTCACTGTAGTACATAAACAACATCTTTAAGACATTCAGATATTCATTATTACTTTACAAAACTTACAAACTAATTGGATCAGTCAAGGAACTGAAGGTAAGCTAAATTGACTTCAACTATGGGGTTTTGGATTTATTCGAAAAGAAGCTTGGCTTATGTCTTCTTCAATTGACTAGATTTTTTAATCTTCGATAACTTTGGACCTCATTGAGCTACTTATCGTTTTCTTTTTGATTTTAACAGCGTTTATTGTCTTATTTTGGAAACCATTAAAAACTATTAAAAATCTTCAAAATGAATAAAATAGCGGTAGTTTTTCTAAAAATAATACTCACAAGATATCTTTATTGTGAAACGAAATTGGCAAAAAATATATATCAAAATGAAAATGATAAATATCTCAAAATGGTTAAAAGTGGTTGAGAATTCAAAAAATTTTGAGTTTTTAAAAAATAAAGCACAAAACATATCTACTTCCCTACTTTATAATTTTACCAATAATTCTTCTCAAAGTTCTATAAAATATTACTTATAATAATAAACTCTCATATTACATTTGTGTGCAGACAAAACATTGAAAATTCCTTTTTCGTTAACTTATCCGTGATACAATTTTTTTTAAATTCTTAGTACCGCTTCTATTTAAATTATTCTTTAATAACACAGCCATACAAAAAAAAGTTTGCGGATCTGTTAACAAGATACACGTATTCCTATGGATTTTGGGGCGCTGAATTCAAATTCGGTTTCAAAAATCACCCATCACGTCATGGTTGAGCCGTAACCTCAAAAAATGACGAAAAATCATGCACTGAGGCAAATAAATTTCAAAATAATGCCAGTGATGCAAATTTTCACTTCAAAAACATGTCAACAACTGTGAAGGATCAACCCTTGTCTGATATCAACTTATTTAACATAACTTTCCCCAACCGTTTCATTGAGTTTCGGCTTAACTTACATAGAGGTTTAACCTATCCTAATCTAACAAAACCTGACCTAACCTAACCGACTACGCTGGCAACCCTGTTCTTGCGTACTTTCATATTTTGTCATTAATAGCAGTAAATGTCTGGAGTTTCGTAACCGCTTGTTGCTAGCATTATCCGCCTGTGTCTGTAACCAGGGCACCTCCACGTGGTGACGGTGGGTAAACGGCGTTCCTGCCGTCATGGCAGACACAGGTAAAAAGTGTATTACGATGCAGGCAAAAACCCCAGTATCGGCGTCTGGTCAGGGTGGGAAAGCGGGATCTCCGACGTCATCATGCAACCGTAGCTCTTCATCAATGGATCACTTGGTTGGTGTAGAGTCTCATGCTACAAGGAAAAAAACCGCGAGCATTTCTCAATCGCATGCCTGCAAGAATAGCTCAAATTCATTCTGTTACATTTGCAGTAAATATGAAGTGAGCAGTTTGCGAAAATCAATCGACGAGGAAGTGAAAAGCGTTTTGACCGTAAATTGCTGCACCAAGAAACAAAATGGGTTTCTCACGTCACTTGCAATTTTTGCAGAATTATGTTGTATCGTCTAAAAAATTCAAACAACGAAAAGTACAGTAAGAACTCTTCACCAACCACATGGAAAAAACCCGTTATTGCGAGAGACTGCTACTTTTGCATGAATTCCGTCAAAGAGTTCAACGCCAAAAATAAAAATAATATTTCGTACATTAATGTGTGCACAGTCACAAGAGCTATTGAAATCAATAAAAATGCACGCGAGACTTATCTAAGCGCTTTAGAAGATGATAGAATGGAAGTTGAAAGTCAACGTCATGGAGACGGTAGTGAACCCAGTGATCGCACAGAAAATAGTTCTGATGATTCCGATGAAAATGACGAAAAAGATGACGAATATGGCGTGCATAAAATGAAATTGAAGGTTCCAATATTAGTGTCGCAACTAGAACTGAATGATTTTATTAGAGATCTTGGATTTACCGAAAGACGGTGCTGAATTTGCCGCTTCATTTCTAAAAAGAAGAAATCTTCTAGAGCTAAAGATAAAAGTTTCATCCTATCGCGACAGGGACAAAGAATTCAGAAAGTTTTTCGTTAAAGACGAAGAGACGTCTTTAGTGTACTGCACTGACGTTAACGGACTAATGAACAACTTGAAGAAAAATGTGTACAGAGACGAAGAATGGCGACTTTTCATTGATTCGTCAAAACGCAGCATTAAGGCTGTTTTACTGCATAACACGAACACTTACGCTCCTATCCCTATAGCTCACTCAACGGTCATCAAAGAAGAATATAACAATGTTAAAATGCTTCTTGAAAAAGTTAATTACACGAATCACAAATGGCAAATATGTGGTGATCTCAAAATCATAGCAATGATATTAGGCCAACAATCGGGTTTCACGAGTGAGTCATGCTTTATATGCCTGTGGAATAGCAGAGATCGAGCCAATCATTACAGCAAAAAACATTGGCCTTTAAGAGATTCATTCAAACCTGGTTTTCATAACATCATCAACCAAAGCCTCGTTGATCCAGAAAAAATTTTACTACCACCCCTCCACATAAAGCTTGGGCTCATGAAGCAATTTGTCAAGGCGTTAGACAAAGATGGACAATGCTATAAGTATATATCCCTTAAATTCCCTAATTTATCAGACGCTAAATTGAAAGTAGGAGTCTTTGATGGAACACAGATTCGAATATTGACAAGAGATACTAATTTCGTGAGCCACATGACGAAAATTGAAATGGACGCTCGGGAAAGTTTTAAAGCAGTAAACGCAAATTTCCTCGGTAACAAAAAAAAGATCAGACTACGAGAATATCGTTGCGAAAATGATAAGAAACTACAAAAAGTTAGGCTGCTTGATGAATCTAAAACTTCACTTTCTAGATTCCCATCTAGATAAGTTTCCAGAAAATGTTGGTGATTTCAGCGAAGAACAAGGGGAACGTTTTCATCAAGACATAAAAGTGATGGAAGAACGATATCAGGGTAGATGGGACGAGGTCATGATGGCTGATTTTTGCTCGTTGTTGAAAAGGGAAACGAAAGTAGGTCTTAAACGTAAGCGTAACCCTTTGCATCGTTCCTTCGAAGAAAAAAGGACACGTTATAGCAGGCAGAAAATAGACTGAAGTAGGTCTATAAATCAATTTAATTACGATAAAAAGCAAGATAAAATATAAACACGAAAGATAGTATAAATATATCCCTTAAGTTTAAGAAAAGCAGAGAGAAAAAATTTTTGAATACAACTCTTTTACTTTTTACATGTTTAAGTTACAGTTCTACATTTTAATTGATACAAACATTGTCAGGTTAATTGAAATGTGGTCAATTCTACTTGTAGTTCTAAGTTTCTTCAAATGAGTAATGTGCGTCTAAATTTTTAACCACCTGTAGTACAATGAAATGAATTTTATTGTGTTACAACGGGAACATTTAAGTTCTGTTGCGTTAAGCAAAATATCATTAGGTTCTGTTAAGTTAGATTCATTTGTAGGTTAAGATCGAGTTAACCTATTAAATATAGCACACATTTAAGACTGAGAACCGTACGCTTACATAGCTAGACGTGTGGTTGAATTTCATTCGGCTAGGTTAGGTCAGGTTTTGTTAGGTTAGGATAGGTTAAACCTCTATGTAGGTTAAGCCAAAGCTGAATGAAACGGTAACGCAAAAACAACGGGACAACCCAATGAGTTTAATTGTGTTACGTGAAGTTAGGTTAGGTTAGGTCTGGGTTTTTTAGTTTAGGATAGGTTTGACCTCTTTGCAGGTTAAGCCCAAGCTGATTCAAACGGTACCGCAAACAGAGCGGGACAACACAATCAGTTTAATTGTGTTTCGTGAGGTCAGGTTAGGTTATCTAGGTTAGATTTATTTTTAGGTTAGGCTCGAGTTGACCTATTCGATGTAGCAAACATTTGCTACTGGGAAAATATGCTTCCAGAGCTTTACGTGTAGTTCAATAAATTTCTATTAATTCAGGTTATGTGAGGTCAGGTTCAGTTGGGTAAAGTTATGTTAAATAAGTTGATATCTGGCAAGGGTTGATCCTTCACAGTTGTCGACATGTTGTTTAAGTGAAAATTTGCATCACTGGCATTATTTTGTAATTTACTTGCCTCAGTGCATGATTTTTCGTTATTTTTTGAGGTTATGGCTCAACTATGACGTGATTCTGCAATTTATACTTTCTTTTAAGTGAATCGTTAATATCACACGAAAATAAACTTTATATCATTCATTTAATAAAAATTTACATTACTTCGCGTTATTTTATGATATACTGGTATGGAAATAATACAATTCTTATTTGAATTATTACATATCAGAATTTTCAGTTTTGGACTTGAGATTTTATATAACTCTTTTGTAATATTTATAGTTCTGTTTTGTATTAAATCCAGAAATAATTGTAAACTTTATCAAAATTCAGTAATGTCCTCCATTTATCGAACTAATTGGGTTAATTTTAATGAACAAATTTTCTCCGTGCATGAAATTTTTTTTAGTGACTTTACAATAATACATTCATAGACAATCTCAGTAAATACGACCATTAATTTTTTAATACAAGAATGAAGATTTTTTAACAAAATAGATCAATTTTGAATAAAATATTCTTATTATTTTTTAAATATGAATTTTAAACTAACATGATAAATCTTCCACTTTAAATCAATAAGGCTACATTTACTTGAAATCATAAAAATGAAGTATTTATTGGCCATGGTATTATAAAAATAAAGAGAGTAAAGACGTTAAGAATGTTAAAAAAATACATAATAATTTACTAATGCAATTATCTGATGTCGGATCATTTTATCCGACTCCCGATCAAAATTATCGGTCATCGGATAATTGTAGTTTTGAATTTTTTGCAACGCTTTTATCCAACTTCGGATCAAATATCTTAGGGAAAAACTTCGAATGTATTATAAAGTAATAAACATAATTTTAAGTATATTAAAAAGGTTTCTCACCTTTTTCCTTCCTTCATTTATTTAATACACCGACGAGTATATATAGCATTTTTCTTGTTTTAAGTAAATGTAACGTTATTTATTTAAAATAAAATAAGTCTAATTTACCAGGTCATTTTACTGAAAATTCAACTATTATTTTGAAAAGTTACATATTTTTGTTATTGTATTCAACTGCCTTAAACAAATTCATCTTTTTTACTTGAAAATTCAATTTGTTGTGGAAAATTCGTCTCTATTGGTTGATAATCAATCTTTCTTCGTTGAAAATTCACCTTTTTGTTAGAAAATTCAAGTGATTGGTTAAAAACTTATGTATTTTGCAGAAAATTCGTCTTGTTGGCAGAAGATTTATCCTTCTGATTAAAAATGATAAGTTTTCGTGGAGGATTCAGCTATTCTTTAATATGCATCTTTTGGATGAAACCTTAACTATTACATTTTTCGTCGAAAATTCATTTTTTTATTTGTTAAAAATTCAACTACATGGTGAAAAATCGAATTGGTTTGTTGAAAATTTAATTTATTTCGTTAAAGATTCATCATGTTAGTTGAAAATTCATATTTTTATTAAATAAAAATATGTTCTTAAAAATTCTTCCGTTTTGTTTGTAAATTAATAGGTGTTACCGAAAATTGAACTATTCAATTTTTGTTGTTGAAACTTTATCATTTTTGTCTTATCTTCAAAAATGTTTAAATTCTTCTTTTTTATTTTTGAAAATTAATGATTTTGACTACTACACTCCCGATAAAAATTATCGGTCATTGGTGAATTATAGATTTCCATTGTTTGCAGCGGTTGTATCCAACTTCAAATAAAAGATATTTCTGGAATGTACTGTAAACGTATAAGGCAATAAAAGTAATTTTATGTATTTTAAAAATATTCCTTAATTTTACACAATTTTTCATTTTTACAAAGCCGTCAGTGCATGCAGGCGGCTAGGTACCACATTGGATTCAGAGAATTAGACGAAAGAAAGGTCGTCAAATTACTGTCTGTCGCCTCCTACTTCGAAAATCAATCCCAAGTATTTTTTTCGTTTAAGAACTACATTTTTACCATTTCTATTTTATGTATCAATATTCTCAGAAACATCGTTTAAAATAAGTATTTTTGGAATCGCAACAGATGTAAAAAATAACGTTTATCAAATGGGTACGAGTGGTTTCCCCAAGCAGAAATTAAGAATCAGGAACCAACATATTGAAAATTTAAGTGTAAGTTTTCCAATTAATTTAAGTATTTCAATTAAACTTACCTGAATTTCTAAACGTTCAAATGAACAAAATACTGTTTTCCAATTATATTACAAGTTTCTTTCGATAACCTATTATTTCTAATGTTTATATTTTAATAAATATAATTTTTCTGATTTCAAGTAAATTTAGCGTTATTGATTTGAAATTGAAGATTTATCATGTTAGTTGAAAATTTATGTGAAGA
>NC_046659.1:25031370-25033073 GCF_010883055.1 Belonocnema kinseyi | reverse complement strand
TCCGATCGAGTACTTTTCGGACGGTATCAAAAAGTTAGAAAATCGTTGGACTCGCTGTATCGACCTAAAAGGAGAGTATGTTGAAACATAAAACCGACTTTGGCCAAAAAACGTCTCCGTGTTTCATTTTTCAGGGACTTATCAGACTGCCTAGTACATCAAAAAGTGATCATGACCCTCAAGGTCACTATTTGTTTTTTTAATTGAAACGACTCTGTTAGGACATCGGAAATTAAAAGAACGGAAAATTTTAATTCAAACGTGTAGTCAGGTCATAGGTCAGGTGTGACGTTGATGGTCATGACAAGGCCATTCAAACTTCAATAAGGACTGAATATTTTTCGCAACTTATCTTGTGGAAAATTTCCTTGTACCTCACTTAATCGCTGAACCCGAGAGGAATCATTTGAATTAGTTAAAGACAAAATTTCTGAGGGTGCTAAAAAGTGCTACGTCGTTATCGAACGTTCGTTTTTCAAAAAATCCCTTGCCATTTTGTATCCGCCATTTTTTTCCAAACCAATGTCAGATTCGTAATCAGCGAACCGGAAACCTCTACTATCGGCGAGAAAATTCGAGTCCTCTGGCTTTGACGTTGAAAAATTAGGAGAAGAAAAAAATCGCAGATTAATAAAGAAATGATCTTTTTAAAGGTGCAATTGTTGTACGTTACTGAGCCAAAAAGCAATATTGTAAAAAAATGTTTGTAGTTTGCAGATCTAAAAATGTAATAAAAAGTAAGGAAATTTGATAGCTTTTAAAGACAGTGAATTTTGGAGCATAGTTTTTTATTGCAAAAATAACATAAAAAATCTGAAAAAATTCATGGTAGTACTTTGAACATTTCCGAACAGATTGCCGTCGAAAAATTTACCAAATATAAATAATTGTTCATTTTTTGTACATAAATATGCAACTAAACTATCTTCAGTTCTAATGAAGATAATGAAGTGATTTAAATTGGAGGCAGTTAGTTGAACTATCTGTAATAATTTACAATTTGAAGGAAGTATGTGCTTCTTGTTGTCTTTGTGCAAATTGCGATATTTAAAGTCAGTTTTTTATATAAGAAGACAAGTTCTACAGCCCAGCGTAGTGCCGTTTTTTCAGGGGATCCGCCTGGATTTTCCTCAATACGTGCTACCGAACTTGTGCCTCCAAGCCTCCATCTGGCCTTCAACAAGGCCCCAATGAACAGGGATGTATCCTTCGAATTTAGACTCTGTGGTGAAAAATGCTTTCTGCAAGAAATTTAAATATTTACTTAATGTTGTTACAGAGAACGGAAAAATAATCGGTATCGACCAATTTCAAGCAAAATGTAGATTTTAGAAGAATTAACAAATAAGATTGTGAAGCATTTAAAGGGGTTCAATACTTTAGGAAATAAATTTATCTCAAGATTGCGAAGCAAATGAAAACTATTTTTTTTAAAAATAAATTCGAAATAATGTACAAAATGTTGAAAAAATTTCAATTATGCATGATTAAAAATTGTAGAATAAATTTCAATAAATCCAAGAGATGTTAACAAGTTAGGATTCAGGAGCTTCCAAAAACATGTCCAAAATCATCAAAGAGTAATTTAAATTATTAAAAAGCATTGTACCAGGTGTATACATATGAAACCGGTATTTTTTCAAGAAAAAAACACATTTATTTCAAGAGAATGATAACAAATATTTTATTCAAAGTATGCGCCC
>NC_046659.1:25019128-25031270 GCF_010883055.1 Belonocnema kinseyi | reverse complement strand
ATACGCCAATTAACACAAATGGTAAGTTCCGACAGTGCCTACAAGTGTGCCTACTGGCCGCTAAATGGCAATACCGGTTTCATATGTATACACCTGGTATTTAATTTCGCAGAATTTGTGAGAAAATTGCAGGCAAAATTTGAAAGATTTTAAAGAATATTCAGAAGTTTTAACAAAATTTGAGAATTAATAAAAAAAAAATTAAAAATATTAAAATTTCGGAAAATAATGTAGAAAGTTTTCAAACAAAAAGTTTTAGTTCTGCATGATTACAAAACTTTAGAATAGATTCGAATAAAGTAGAGAGATTTTCACAAGTTTTGATTCAGAAGGTTTGTCAGAATTTTGAAAGGTTTCAAGAGAATGCAACATTTTTTGTAAATATTATGGAAAAATTCATTATGAGGGAACAATAAAAAAAAATAAAAAAGATTTCTAAAATTATCAAAAAATAATCTTGAACAATAAAAAGAATTTGTTTAATTTTGCAGAATTTTTACGAAATTTCAAGAAAATTTTAAAACCTATTTGGAAGTTTTAACATAAATCGTAAAGTGATAAGAACATTTATAAACCTTTCAAAAATTAAAATTTTTAAAGATTTCAAAATAAAATTCTGCTGAAATGTTTTAAATATTTATTCAAACATTTCATGATAATAAGGAAATTTTCTTCAGCTCCATGGAAATCTCACAACTCTTTATTTAAAAAATTAAATATCAATATACTGTTTGAAAATATTTAAAAACATTACAAAATACGCTCAAAATTCTGAAATCTGGATCCGGTGAAATGTAATATAATGTAAGGAATATTTCCAGTAAGTTTGGTACAATTCTGTACAATCTTCTAAAATAAAAAAAATAAATTTCTCAGAAAGTTTCCACTTTTTCCGAAGATT
This sequence comes from Belonocnema kinseyi, assembly GCF_010883055.1. Taxonomy (NCBI): domain Eukaryota; kingdom Metazoa; phylum Arthropoda; class Insecta; order Hymenoptera; family Cynipidae; genus Belonocnema; species Belonocnema kinseyi. Next base: position 25,030,369 of record NC_046659.1, on the reverse strand, counting down.
TTATCATGTAAAGAATTATCTCACCTTTCAATTTATGCACATCTTAGGTTACTACGAACTTTTTAAAAATAATGTTAGAAAGTATGAAAGAATTTTTTTCTACTGTGATTTTCACTATAATTATGCTATTATATGCACAAAAGAGAGAAATATTGAGTGGAAATATAGTGTATGAAAAGTATATACAATTTAAGAATATTGACATACTGTCTTATCTATGAAAGATGAAAAGTTCTTCTTCAATCTGAGTCTCTCAGTTCTTCAGAAGGTTCTTCCGAGGGTTCTTTATCACTGGAATCGTCTTCACGAACGTTGATAAAGAGCAGCTCCATTTTCATTATCATGTCCATTCTTTGATTAGTACCTCTATACTCCTCTTTTATTTTTTCCACGTGTCTTACGCAATTTTCCCAGAGTGTTGGAGGTACGGTATTTCTTTTTACTATCCACTGAATGATATCGACTTTCCGTCAACTCGACGTGGGATTGCGACGTTCAGGATCGATTATAGTATGGTAGGGTGCTTGATCGATCACAATCACAGATTTAGATGGCAGTTTGTGAAGCACCTCCCTGAACCACTCTTCAAAATGAGCCGCGTTCATTTCATCGTGGTAGTCGGCACTCTCCTTTTTATCAAAAAAACATTTCAAACTGCCATCCAAAAATCCATTCCTACTGCTAATGTGGAGAATAATGACTTTCGCCAGCACCAGAAGGAACGAGAAAGCCTCCTCGATAGCCACCGACTGCTTGTAGGCCAGAGTGGTACACATCAAAATTGTCTCGAACGTTGTCCTCAATTTTTTCAAGCCATCCATGTTGAGGGTGATGATTAGCACCACGCACTGTCTCGTAGACAAAGTAAATCTGCCAACCATTTCTTCGATAGAAATGAATTTTTTGCAGGTATGCCGCTCTTTTTCCAGCTATCGAAGAACTCTCCATAAGAAAAGATCGATTCTACATTTTTTAGATTTAAAATCGAGGCGCTTTAGCAATTTTCTCATTGTGAAACCACTAACTTCCGGAAAATCGCATAGTTTCTTGGAGGTGCTGCATAAGTTTTTTAATAGTTGGATGTTCCTTTCTCATATACATATCAAATATCGAACGCCGTACAACACCTTCTATATGCTCATCAAATTCAGTACATTTTCTTCCTGCTTCCTGATTTCTTGGCTCGAATAACTGGCCGCAGTGTTCCTTTTCTTCTGCGCTAATTTGAACGACGCTTCTCTCAAAAATATATGTAAACATTTCGCTGTTCTTTGCACAACTTGATTAAGGTCCTTACATATTTCAGCATCTTTTTCGGCCTAAAAATAGCGTCTGACATTAGCTATAAATTATTTTTTATTTTTGGAAAATGGAGTTTTCACTTCAGAGTCCGTACTGCTCACAGAACATGAGTGTTGGCTACGCCTTCCCGATCGTTTAACCGTCAAATACTCGCTGAGGTCTTCACCGCATTTACTGCCGTTGTACTGTTTATAGAACTGGTATTTTCGTAATCTATACAGATATTATTTTCACTATTGGAGAAAATATCACTGTCACAGTTATGAACATTTCTATTTTCAATTTCGCCACTAACAGTTGCACAATAATTCCTATTTTCACTTTCGCCACTGACACTTGAATAATCCATTTCTTCATGACCTACTGGCAGGGAGTTAGTACTCTCTTTATCAAGTTTTAGATCGAGAATTTGAAAGTGTCCATTGTCAGTATCACCACTGAAGAGCAAATGAATTTTTTGACCTTCCGAATCTACGCGCAAAGGAACCGAGAAGTAAGTATTGTTATTCAATTTTTTAATAATTGTTATGTTCACACTGTACATGTAGGCTGCTGCAATACATTCTACCTCGATCGCAAAAGTACTCATGAAACTCATGTATTGAGAGTAAAATCTGCGATTTTTTATATCCAAAACTTTGTCAACCAAATGTCTGTACTCTCCGTTTACATTCCAATGGTCGGTAACAAATTTCACCACATTACTACAAACTTCTTCGTGATTGTTATCTGGTAGTTTGAAAGCTAAACATTTAAATAAACAATCACCTCTACGACCGCAGTCTTTAATCACAAATTGTTTTCCGTCAACGTTAATCATTTTTTACAGGATTTAAGTGCAAGAAATGTTGCTTCTTCAGGAAGTTCTCGACAACTACTGAATTTTCAAACGCTTTTCCCCAGAACCCACCCGGAATAAGTTGACAGAAAATAGTGGGAGGAAATATTCGTGAAACCTGTCAAAGAGGAAAACAGGGCAATAAAATAATAAATGTAGTAAGCTGTAAACTCCAGCAACTCCATGGTGCATCAATAATATAATTATAATAATATATAATAATATAATTATATATTATATATTATCATAACTTATGTCTGTGTTTCAGGCGTATCATCAATGCCTCTAGATATACCAAGAATTCTGCCTTGCACAGAGAATTGCAGTTTGCATACACCCAGGTCGGGGACGGGGTGTCGAAACAACGCCGATATTCGTCTTGATACAGCGGCGACCTGCCACCCCTGAACTACTTCCATTCCTCATTTTCGACCCCTCTACCCCGTTTCCACTCTTTGTTTTTACTTTTTTTTGCATAAAATAATATCTGAGAGTCTGAGGTTTTTCCCGCTTGCGGGCTTTTTTCCACACATATAAACGTCACTTTAACTTGCAGTCAAGTCATGCTATCCGCGCAAACACGTGCCCCACCCTTTATTCCCATCACCTTTTTTTTACCGAAAGTCACTTCTTTCCAAACCCCCGTAGTGTAAATTTCGATTCTACCGAAATAAATGTAAGTTTTTACCTTACCGTGCCTACTTTATTCGTGGACCTTTCTTCTAATGTGAGCATACGGCTTTCACAGTAGTGTCGCCACCGATCCCCTATACAGAGAGGATTACGAAATGGTGATCAAAAGTCTAAAAATGAGTTTCACGTTTTTCATGAACTATTGATGCCAATCTATTAACAAGTATCTAAAGTACATAAAACTACAAGAATAATTTGAAATAAATATTATTTTGAGCAATTTTTCAGGTTTCAAAGTTCAACATGCTGGAGTAATCGCTCTCAACGCCTAATGTATACCCATATATTTCTCAACTTTAGTAGGGGCTGTAATCCAGTAAATAATAATTGAAAAATTGTTATATATAATTGTAGTGTATTATCTCTGAATTTTAAAATAGTTTTTTATTAGAAAATCGATTGAAATTTAATTGTCTCTTGATCCAGGATCTACCATCGCATCGGCGATCAACATATTAATTTGACTACTTATTTTGAAGTTATATTGAAAAATTTTCACCAGTGAAATCTCACAATAATCAAAATCATGGAAAATGGATTTCCAGAAGCGAGAACCGAATTGAGTCGCGAATTGGTTATAACCTCTGGATTGTTGGGGCTATTTATTCACGCCTCACGCTAAATGACCTATTTTAGATTTACTTCCCCCATTACAAAGAAAAAGCTGAAAATTCCCTTTTTCTTATGTGCAACAGATTTTATGAATAAAGCGCTTTTCTGAGCAAACTGGGGTGCAATGTTTGCCATTCAGAACTGTGTATTACTCTTCTTACCACTTAACCATCCCAGATTTTACAGGGCTAGTAATTCATTTGGCCCGTTTAATTAATAATAATCAAAAATTACCTACCTCCTATTTCTCTGATTTTGAATATCAGTTTCACTTATCTATTTTGGGAATTTTTGATACAATTCCTAAGATACTGTGAAATTAATGTCTCAAAACGGTTGATTTTTCATGTGCAAATTGGAGAATCTCAGTACACAATAGTGACTTTAAATCCCATTGAACATGTTCCTGATTTTAACGGGTCGCGCATTCAATAAGTATTGTGAGGATTTTTTAAGTTAGAATTTCATTTCATATTGCACACGGATAATCAATTTTTTTTCATAGCACCCATGACCAGCACTGCAATCACGATTAATCACGGAATGAAAACAAGAATTGGCGTGATTAAGTTCCCACCTTTTGATGGCTCGCTTAATCACGAGGGGGACCACCCTCCAATTCAAGTCCGTGAGAACCAATAACGCGTGCTGAGCATGAGTCACCGTAAAAAATAGTAGTTTATTTCTTTTTAATTTCATTAATTTTCAAAATTTCCTTTAATAGGGTTGAATGCCCTGGATAGGTACCACCTTTAATGTTCCCTGACTGCCTTTCCTTTTAATCGTGCCTACGTACATAAATTAATTCAAATCGTAACGCGATGTTACGAATTGAAAATCTGTCGCTGGCCAAACAAGAGCTCTCCCTAGAAGCTTGGTGCCGACTGACGATCTACCCGTACTTTAGTAATCACGAAGATCCCGTTCTCGCCAGCTTGTCGATCCCCAATTACGACTGGTTGCGCACGCAACCAAACCTGTTTCACGTAACGGTATATACGATCCATATAACCCTTCTGTTAAGGAATTTGCAAATCATGCAGGAGCGTATTTATTTTCGCATTCACCCGCTCTTGAGCGAATTTAATAAATATGAATGTGTTTAAATTCGGGACCGTCTCAACATGGTAATCCCAACCTGGCTTGGCAGAATGGGAACTCAAGGCTTCTATATTCCATGGTGCTTTGCTATTATCCTTGCCAAGATACCTCCTTAGTTCAGGTCCCGCTGACTAGAGACCGTCAGTTCTCCAGAGCAACTATACCTCGCGATGCAGTCCCTCTGATTCAACTTCTCCAGATATCTAGCCCGATTAGACTCTGAAGTCCTCCATCAGCTTCAAGGTCACGTAATCCCTAGGGAGGGTGATTTTATAATAATGCCTCAGAATCTATGCCTAATCTGTTGAACAGATTTACCTCGAATTATCATGTAAAGTCTGCAACAACATTTTCTCGATATATTTTTGAAGAATTTTTCATATTTTTAATAGTTTAGATGTAAGGACAGTAGAAAAATGGAATATATTGACTTTTAGCTTGATATGTTCCCTGTTTAAACAATTGGAAACATCCCCTCGTATATATTTGGTCACCCCGAAAGGGGCCGGTGATTTAAATTAATAATCAATCGAAAGAAATTTTAATGTTACTGGGGGACTTTCTGGTCAGTTTTTTTTATAGATTCGAGTGGTTTCACGAAAGCGTATCCCTGGGTGCTAAGGAACTAAGAGTCCAGTTCTTTCATTCTTTTTGGTGGATTTTGTCTGCATTCTCTTTCAGAACTTTTCCATCTTAAATTCTTGGACCTCCCGATCTTTCATTATGTCAGGATGGCCTTCAATGTCCCATGGGTAAATCAAACCCTCCTAAAGAAAGGACAAGCGGCGTTTGGCTTTTGGAAATAAATTGTGGCAGGTTCTCTCAACCATCCTTGCATATGGTAGACAGCCTCTCGGTGGTGAAGGTGGGTTCATACTCGTGATTGGTGATACAACGTCGACTGTCGGACACGGCCGTTTTCTTCTTGACGAAGGTGTTGCTGTTTGTGAGTTGGCCGGAAACTCGTAATCCGGTTGATGATGATCGTCTCCGCTGGGTGTAGTGGAATATCCACGTTTCGTACAAGCTTTTTGTTCCTGCACGAGCTGTCTCTCGATGTCTCTCGAAAATTTAAACCGGTGCGAGATCCGGGAGTTTCCTCGCTCAACAATCAGTGAAAATGACACCCGGAAAGCATTTAAACTGATTATTTGTTGAGCGGTTGCGAATGAGGGACGGAAGTCCAAGATCGCTGGATTTTAATAAGGCACGAGGCCCGAGGTATTTTATCGCTCAATAATCAGTGAGAATGACACCTGGGGGGCATTCCGAACTGATTACCGTTTGAGCGGCTCTGGATCAGGGACCCAAGTCCAAGATCACTTAGATTTCAATCTGGCACGAGGCCTGAGGTATTTTCTTGCTCAATCATCAGTAAGAATGACACCCAGAGGACATTACGGACTGATTACCTTTTGAGCGGTTTAGGATAAGGGACCGAAGTAAGTCCTTTTTATACATTGAAGATGTATACCAAGCTCTTAACAGTACTTGACTAGATCATTGTACGATTTGTTTTGAACGAGTATCAAGTGACCAAAGTGAGGGACGACTGATTTTGGGTCTGACTTTATAGCGTATTCAGTTATCCTGCACTGGTGTACTCTGATTTGCAGCGCAGCAGGTGGGAGTGAGAAGGAAGAAGTAAGAAGGAGTGGGCGGAGCACAGTGATGCAGAATGGCATTTTGAGTGCCGAAACTTTTGTATGGACTGGATTTCACTTAAAATCAACATGCGGCACATGTTTTCGATGTATTTTCGAACGAGGAATTCAAATCCGAGTCCCTTGGTAAGCCATCTCTGTTCCTTCCTATGTAAAAACATGCGTTTTCTACGAGCTTTAACTGAAAAAATACGTTTTTCAGAGATCAAATTTTATTGCAATATAAATTTTAAGGTGCGATACATGTTTTCAATGTATTTTTCCACGATGAATCCGAATCCGTCGCTTTTGGAACGATGTCTCTACGCTTTACAGGGCGAAATCGCGATATATCGATAAAATCGATGAATATCGCCCTATTGACTAGGCTGGAGGTTTACACCATTTGATCCCGAGCGTGTGACACATGTTTTCCGAGTATTTTTCAACGGGGAATCCGAATCCTTTGCTTCCAGAACGATATCTCTACGTTTCCCGGTCAAAATCGCCAAATATTGCAATAAAATGCATGAAAATCGCACTTTCTATTGGGCTGGAGGTATAAATTATATAATTAATATATAATGCTCTATAGACTCTAACCGAACGTAGATATTTTTAACATCTAAAAAATATTGTCCCAAAGATTCATTAAAATGGAATTGCAACAAGAAGTACACTCTGCGTGTGATTTTTGTATTATCTGCAGCTCAGGTAGTTTAATTGCAATTATATTTATATTTTTTGAAAGTTTTGAAAATTTCAATGTAATTTAGAGTATTACAAGAAATGTATTTGTTTTCTGCGACATTCCTATTTAATTTTTTATTAATTTCTAAGTGCTATCAAATAATGGGGAAAAGTTTAAGTCTTTTTTGTATACAAGCTTATTTTCATATCTTCACCTAGACTGCCTGAAAGAATCCAAGAAACACTTTAAATTAAATAAAATTAGCGGATTTTGTTCGTATTTAATAACGACTTATATCACTAACAAATTTAGTCAAACCGAAAACGAATTATTTGTTTGATTTTAGAGGGAATCGCTAGATTAAAGGAAAAGGCTAAGAAAAGGAAGGGCAGAGGTCATGGGGCAGAATTAGTATCTACACGAGATGATGTAGGGCACTACGAATCTATGAACATTGTTGAAGACAACGATGATGAACCAGGTCCACAAAGATGTATGCAAACTTCGAAATTTGACGCGTGATATAACTAATTATCACTCAATTAATGAACTAATAATTTATAATACCTAATATATTTATTTTAAGCGGTCGAAGGATGGATTTTGTTTATTAATTCTGTTCATGAAGAGGCACAGGAAGATGATATACATGACAAGTTTTCTGAATTTGGACAAATCAAGAACTTGCACCTTAATCTTGATAGAAGAACTGGATTTTTGAAAGGTTATGCTTTGGTTGAGTACGAGACGTTCAGAGAAGCTCAAGCAGCCAAGGAGGCACTCAATGATGCTAAGATTTTAGGACAGTCTATCTCGGTCGATTGGTGCTTTGTCAAAGGGCCAAAAAAGTAAGTATCAATTATTTTTTGTGTGTGTGTGTAATGTATAAGTAAAAATCGAAAAGTTTAAATTATTCAATTAAAACAATTTTTCAAAGCGTATTTCAAAACAAAATAATGGTATATTATGCTACAAGGTGAAAAATGGCCCCCTCGATGTAGTGTATGATACTTTTCCCAATTTGCTTCAAACTATGTTTTGATAAGACACGTAGCTTTCGTTTCATTCGTGAAAAAGTCAAGTAAAATAATTTAATTTGTGAAAAATGATATGACGAACATAATTTAGTCGAATGCTGTGAAGTACGAGACACATAATGACCAGTATACGTCACGAATATCAGAATCTCCAAGTGGACGTTCGATTTTAATTAAACTTAATGCAATTGTAGTGATCTGTAAGTCACAATTTGGGCTCATAGGATTTTCATAAATTTTTTAAGTTTTGGGATTTACGCTATATTGAATTTTTGGGTTGATTTTCTAAAATTATTTATATTTCCGGAACCGATGATTGAATTTTGTAGAAATCTGGAGGTATTAGAGATAATGTTATGCATTTTTTAGTTAGTCCATTCGCTACCTTGTGCTGCCAGTGCAATCACTCACAAACGATAGAAGCTAAAAATTTTGTTTAATCTTCTTGGAACTTTTTTCCATGCTCAGTGTGGGTTAGGTTTGATGCTTAGGATTGTGTGAGCTGACAAAAATGGTTAAATTTTAATGATAATTTTTATAAGCTGGCTCTATTAAAAAACACTGAACACTATAGGTTGTTCATTTGTTAGGGATATTTCGGCATTAATATTACTCACTTATTTGTTTATAAAATTAACAAAGATTACTAAATGAAAAATTTTCCTTGCTAAATTCTTATAGCTCTCACTGGCAACGTAAATTAAGGACAGTTAAAAGATAACATGATTTTTTGTTGACTTTAAATGTTATTAATAGGATTTTTTTGCATAATTAGTTTCTGAAATTAAGAAATAATATCAGGAGACATATTTTTGTAATCAAGTATCACATTCTCTATAAAATTAGGTAATATTAATGGCGAAATATCCTTTACAAATGTGCAGCGAATTATCTCACTAAAATGACGATATCTCTGGGTCCAGAAGAGTTTTCATCAATTTTTGTCAAATGAAGGGTGAATTATGAAGGATCTTCAAAGTGAAGACCCCATTAAGTGACATACGACCAGTTAGTAACACCCTGTATTAATTTCTTTATTTATTAAAAAGTTAATTATAAATCATAATGTAAATGAAGGTTTAGTAAAAATTAGCATGCTTCAATATTAAATTGCATATAAAATATGTTCGGAGAATAATTTTCAAAGTAGTGAAATACAGGTGTAACTAACGCTTCTACTTGTATAAAGCACATAAAACATCAATAATCGTCTTCGGTAGACTTTGCGTTCTCGAGATATTCGCAATTAATCAATTTTTTAATTACTCCCGATTAATGCTTTTCCATTAAACGTATTTCCATTTTTTTCTGCACTTTATTAACTCCTTGCATGACGAATAAAAAATGTCCAAACATATTTGCCCTTCGACGAATATTTATTGCACAATAGCAACTAATAGGCGACAAAACTGGAAAAAAATTCTGTCTGCAATATCTTCAAAAATGTCATCTAAAAGAGAAATATTTTTGTAAGTTCTGAAAATAACAGCTAAAAGACACACATTTTATAATATTCACTATTTCTCTAATGTTAATAATTTCCCTGCAAAATGGAGTTCTGGGTGAAATTCTGCGGTGTGATAATAAATAGTCATTTTTAGTAAATTAAACTCGTGTTAGAGACAATATTTTGCTCAAATATATTGTTGCTGTTCCCAGACACAAAGTTCCTGTGAAATTATGGTGAAATTGTTTAAATTTAAACAACGACGCATGAATACTCAATTACGGGGTTTCAAATACTAACAACTATCCAACAAAAAGTTATATTTATATTTGAATTTTAGCATGATAATGCTCTAAAGTACCACTAAAACAATGATGTTAAGAAAAAATTGTAACCTGCAGAACAATCTTAATTCCAATTATTTACCTACAGTTCTATATGCAGTGGGAACGTGGCATGAAGCTTAAACAACCTTAGATATTATTTAAAATTCAGTCATGTAATTTAAACTTCTTAATTTCTATTCATTTAATAGTTATCAACTTCCCTTTTTTTAAGAATTCGACAATGGACTCGATAAGTGACATTGTAAACTCGGAAGCGCCCATCTGGCTGGCTGGTTCGGAGCCCATAAGCGTGGAAATAAAAAATACTAGCAGAAGGGTTCATGGGTCCATTCAGCACCGTGAAACTATTGTTCTGTTATAAGAAATAAAAAATTATTTAATTTCTAAAAAAATAATTTTCTTTTATTTCCTTGCAAAACTAGAATCAGAAGAAAATTAAATAATAATCTGCATTTTGTTTTAAATGAGGCTTCGGAAAATGCTCGAAAATTTCGGTACGAAGAGGCTAATTTTTTTAGAACATACAAATCGTTTAAATTATTTAAAATCATTTTAAATTTTACATTAATTTTAAAACTTTTTAAAACTTAAAGTGAATCAAGTTTTTTCTATAAATAATAAGCAAGATTTTCTAAAAATTGTATGAAAAATGTCATTAATTTTTAAAGATATTTAGAAATTCTGAAAAAATTATTTTAAATTTGAAAAACTTTAAATTAACTTCTAGATCTCTCAGGATTTTGAAACAAAATTTTAAAGCTTTTCACGGATGTTTAAAGTCTTGAAAATAATGTAACTTTTAATTTTAGAAGTGTTGAGTTAAAAAACGTGAATTTTTAATGTTCCTAGCTTAAAATTGCTTAAATAATCTGATTTTGATAATCTTAAAGTTCATTGATTGAATGTTTAATTTAGAACAGTGAAAATTATAACGTCAGTTTATGTTCTGGGAACTGAATTTGAATCTTTGAACTCTATAATTTATAAAAGATAAAAATTCTAAATTTTGCAGTATATCTGCATTTCATTTTAAATTATTTAATTTAAAAGTGTTAGTATCTAACTTCCATTTTATACGTGTAAATTATTAAACATTTGAATATAATTTTTTTTAATTTCAAAACGAAAAAATTCAAGAGCTCCACTTTAAGTGCTTTAATTTATAGTTTATTTTTTATTACTTCAAATGGAATTTTTTTTAGCTTTGGAGACCAAATTCGTTTATTTTATTGATCATGAAAAATGTTTGCAAACTGAAAAAACCCGGAAAATTACCGGGATTTTTCTTCGATTAAAATGGCCTCACCGACGATACCATAAATATATTATTATTATATTTTTTTATTACACCATTCAGCCATTTCCCTTTCGGGGTAGGCGTGACTCACTCGGTAGGGGAAAGGAGTAGTGTGTGGAAGGGATAGAGAATTTTCAGATTGATTCAGAATTCTCGTGTTATTTAAGTAAATAACACGTTCGTTCCGCAACACTGCTCCGACCCAGGTTGCTGATCAATCTCTCTAGCAATCA
>NC_046659.1:25010799-25019028 GCF_010883055.1 Belonocnema kinseyi | reverse complement strand
AGCTTCTTTTATGTCCATGCATTTTTCCATGCAGGCTCTCGTGTTTCTGTGACTTCTTATGTCTCTTCTAACTAGGGTCTCATTCACACATTCTAACCATTCTTTCCGGGGTCTACCCCTGGGCACGCTGCCATTTACTTCACCTTGATACACTTGTTTCGTTAGTCGCTCATTTGGCATTCTCTCAACATGTGCGAACCATCTTAACCGATTTCTTTCCCATGTGTCTACTAGCGTCTCTTCTGCACCACATTCTTTTAGAATTATCTCGTCACTTACTTTGTCCATTAGAGTTTTCCCGCATATTTTTATTTCTCGCATATTATTATACTGACTCGGTATATACGACGATCCGACGCCAATGGTTTCTGACCTGGTTCATCGTTAGCATGTTTCCTAGTTTACGGCATCACTTATAGCCCCACCCTACCGAAAGAAATCTCTGAGTATATTTTAAAGTTTCTCTAGGGTCAGAGAAGCTCAGAGGAATTCTCCGCAGGCACTCAGGTAGATATATTCAAAGGTCCAGGTAGTTGTTTTAAATGTTTTAAAGGCTTTAAAATGTCCTTTTCGAAATGGAAATAGAAATACGATCATAAATAACAAGCAGAAAGGCTGAAATTGAAATAAGAATTCGATTATAAATAGCAAGCAGAGGGGCTATATCAGTAGAGTAGCCGACACTCAAAGGGTCCTTTGTTAAGCTTTCGGATTAAAATTTAGAAGTAGATTTTTTTAATTTTATAGTTAACAGCCTAAAACATAATAATTCGGAATCTACGGGTTTCGATGATTTCATATATCTAACTTTTTTTTTAAATGCTTAAAATTGGAATTAATACGACATTTCTCGTAAATGGAATGAGATACGCCAAAAAAGATAACAAAAAATTAGACGAACAGAATGTCACTGGCACATTCATAAAATATATCATGTTCCATAGAATATATTTTAAAATAATCTGTAAAATATTATAATTGAAATATTTACGTAAGTTCTATGGTGTAAAAATTAAAATGCAAATAGTATAAATATTATTCAAATTATTTTTGAAGTTTTTTTCAGAACTTTTAAATATATTTTAAATGATTCCCATTTTTATCGTAAAATTGTTGTAAAATTAAAAAAAATTGCCTCGAAATCTTACAGATTTTTTTTCCAATTTTATGAATCTTTTAAAATGCTTTGAAATATTTTTAGGGCTGAAATATCCCGAATAATAAAATTCTCGAAACTGTAAACTTCCTGAAATTATAAATCTGAAAATTATAAAAAAAAAAAATTATAAATCTGAAAATCTCGATTTTAAAAATTCCAGAATAATAAAATTCTGGACAGTTTACAATATTAGTGAACTTGAAAATTCCCGAATAATAAAATTCCAGACCGAATGCTGTCCAATTATAAAATATACAAACTAGAAGATTCCCGAATTGTAACAATTAAGAAAATAATGTTTTAATCAATATTACTTATTTATTAAAAATACAATAATCAAATATTTTAATTATAGAAACTTTGTTTAATGTTTAATTTTTTAAATGATTGTTTTAATTTAAAACAGACATGCCCAAGCTGGAGAGCTATTTCGACTGGAGAGTGAGTGGTGGTAGACGCGTGCCTAGATGCCCTCCTCTCCTACCCAAGCAGCACCGCAGATACGAAATATCTGTTAGGGTGCTTGGTGCGAATAACTTTCCAATAGAAATTTGTGATGGTGACTAGAATTTTAATTATTTTATTTCAGCATGTTGACATTTGTTTTCAAATATTGTAATTCAAAAGAGAATTGTGCAAAGTATTTATGCCTGTAAATTTTCAACATTCTTCTCATCATCACTCACCTGTGAAATTTTCTCTTTTTTTACAGCATTCTTACAGTAAAACACACCTGACTGCTGTATAAAAAAATCCTGACTCAAAATATTACCTGTCTCGATGATACGCAGGTATTTGGACGGTGAAAACTGTAAACGCCAACCTAAACCCCGGCTTAATTTCTTAAAACTTAGAGGCTTAAATTAAATTTTTAAACTTAAACATATCAACGTAGTAGGCTCAAATTCAATTTCGAATATTGTATTTAACACATAATATTTAGTTTTAGTAGAACATATCTGAATTTATTGATACGAAATAGGATTCAGATTTTTTAATTATATTTCATTTCTGTAACGTACATTTCTACCTTGTACATGATGTTAATAAATTGTTATACTACAAAAAGTATCATCCAATATTTCTATACATCATACGCACAATGTAAAAAACGGCGATACGAAAATATCCAACAAACAACTGAAAAATACCGAAAAATAAAATTCCCGACACTGAAAAATTCGTGAATTGCATAATTCCTGAATAATGAAATTCCAAAAATTATAAATACGCCGCATTATAAAACTCTCCAATTGAAAAATTCACGAAAAATAAAATTCCCGACAATAAGATATTACCGAATTCGAAAATTACCACAGAAAATTGCTGAATTATAAAATATCCAAACTATAAAATTCTTGAATTTAAACAATAGAAAAAATGGTTGTTCATTAAATATTATTTATTTATTGAAAATACAGTAATCGAATACTTTTATCAAATAAATTTTTTTTATGTTTAAAGTTTAAAAAATTATAATTTGAAATTTAAAAACAATGATTAAAAAAATATGTATATTTCTGCGTGAAAAATTTTGTTTGATAATGTACATAGCATTTAAAGAAAATTAAACAATTATTATTCTTTTAAATTCACACAATAATTTAATAAAAAGATTTAATTATTATATTTTTAATAAATAAATAATATGGATCGAAAATTCTTTTCTTCATGTTTAAATTCAGGAACTCCACAATTTGGGAATTTTTTACTTTGGACATTTTCTGTCGGAAATTTTCCAATTCGGTCGTCGGAAATTTCATTTTTGGTGATTCTTTATTTATCGCTTTCGGAATTTTTTCAGGGGTCCCATATTTTTATAACTTCTCTTAAAATGATGTCATTTAAAAAAAATAAAAAGTCAACATTTAATTTCGAAATCATCAAAGGTATTAATTTTCTTCTAAATCCCGTGTGGAAAAAGCCCCGCCGAGACCTCTTAGGATGAGGGCCCCAGCCGCGGGCCCGCATGGATGTTCCACACGTGGAAATTCTACGAGGGCCCAGCTCGGTTGCCCTCACGGATTAACGATTAAAATTTCAAAGTCCAAATGACGTATATTTTTTGACACCACAAATTTTAAGGTTTCATGAGTTTAGACTTAAAAATAATGATTTTCTGTCAAGAATTGAATTACACTTTTCTGAAATTCGAACTCTTAAAATATGGATGTTCCATGAGGGTCCCCGGCGAGGGCCCAGCTAGATTGCCCTCATGGATCAACGATTAAAATGTCTAAGTTCGAAGGGTGAATATTTTTTTTACGCCACTAATTTTAAGGTTTTCAGACTTACAAATAAGCATTAAATAATTCTGTCAAAAATTGAATGACCCTTTTCTGAAATTCGAACTCTCGCAATATGAATGTTCCATAGAAGTCCCCACTGGGGGCCCAGCTCGGTTGCCCTCAGTAATCAACGATTACAATTTCTAAGTTGGAATGGTAAATATTTTATATCCTACAAATGGACATAAAAAATACGTTTAAAAATATGGTTTAAGCGTTCTAAAATTTTTTTAAACTATGAATATATATGTCCCGAAAACAACTTTTTTCTGCTTTTTCTAAGAAAAAAATTCAAAGTTTCATCCTTATGAAAAATTTTGAAGGTTAATAAAAAATTACATTTCCAGTCATTATAAAAAGTTGTAAAGTAGTCTACAACGTGAAAAAACGAAATGCTACGCGAAGAAAAATGGTAATCAATTTAAATTATTTATTTAATAATTATTTTATTAATATTCGTGTTAAAAGTTCGTGTATTTTACATTTACATAACGTCGTATAATAATAAATAATTAGAAAAAGAAAGCTTAAAATTTGTTAATCAAACTTTTCTGAACTGTAGCTTATGAGGATGGCTTTTTCACCGAGTTTCAACTTGCCGGTTTAGCGCAGTGATTAGCACTCCCGACTGTCAGGCTTAGGTATATAGTAGATATGTAGGTTCGGTACCCCGTATCGTTAGAAATGTTATTTGTAATATAATGTTTGAAAATGTAATATATGTATTCACTCTAAACAGGGCTATTAATATCTGCAGAAAAAATACTCGCAATCAATTAATATAAATTTTTTAAAAACTTTTTTGTCATATGGTTAGAGTATAGCAATACGGTACTAGTTTGCACTGACGCAGTACTGCGCCCATGGTGAATTTCCTATTGGAATAGTACTGTGCTAGTAGCGATATCCAGTGCTGGCCCAATACTGACAGCCCAGTACAAAATAATGTTATAAGCCCAGAGAAATGCCAGTATAGATACCAGCAATGGCAAAAAAACCAAGAGGGCTTTCATGGTGGCTGGATTGCCCTCATGGATTCCACAAAGCA
Organism: Belonocnema kinseyi; assembly: GCF_010883055.1. Taxonomy (NCBI): domain Eukaryota; kingdom Metazoa; phylum Arthropoda; class Insecta; order Hymenoptera; family Cynipidae; genus Belonocnema; species Belonocnema kinseyi. The sequence goes on along the minus strand of NC_046659.1, from coordinate 25,014,533 downwards.
TGAGGGCAATCCATGTGGACCCTGACGGGGGCCCCCTCCATTTTTCCACACGGGATTATTTTAAATCTTTTAAAATGATTTTTGAAATTTTCCGAACTTTTAAATATCTTTTAAACGGAGTCCAATTGAGAATTGTTTTTTATTCAATTTCCAAGTTGAATTTGTTGAAAATGGAATATTTTATACTGAAATAATATTTCAATAAGATTTTGAAATTGAATAAAGGTGTTCATTTAAGAATCTATTAATTTGAAGTGATTTTTAAATTGAACATTGTTTATGAAGACTCAATCGAACTATTACACTTGTGTCACTATTTTCGATTTTTACTACGTTTAATTTTTAAATTCACTTTTTTTCGCGATTTTTCCTGGTCGCGAGTCTGGCTCAATTTAGAACAACTTTTGTTTTTTAAATAATAATTTTTCGGTTCTAAATTCCGGGACAATCATATTATTCTTTAAGAGATTTTTTACAAATCTCGTTGATAATTTCCTATTTTAAGAAATTTATGTAAAAATTATAATATTTTTATTTTTCTTTAATAAAATTGTTGCTATGAAAGCGTTTTTTTATTCTTTCCGAGAATAAAATGAATATTTATAGGTTGGCTAAGGTTTGTTTTCTTTACAAAATTTCGCTTACGCCTAAATTTTTCCAGTTTTTACTATAGTACAATTCAGGTTTGTATATTTGGGTAAAGAAATCCGTTCTATAGTTTGACAAATATTCTTTATAAATGAATATTTTGCACAGAAAATTACCCTGAGTGGCCTTTAATTATGATTTTATAAACGTGAAAGCCCCAGATTTCAATGTTTTCTAATGAAAACACAATCAACGAGTGACATAACGAAAAGCGGATACAATAAGAGTCAATTTATCTAGGAACAAGCACTTTGAACAAAACTGACCTTGAGCAAACATTGAGTATATATTTTTTAAATTTTAAAATTGCCAAATTGTCAACAAAAAAATTAATAAAACTTAAAAAGCACCCTCTTAAATAGCTTTTAAACTAAATCTTTGTTGAGTTCTTTCAGGCATTTCTAATTTTTAATAGTCCTACTTTCAAATTTATCTGAAGTTATACGATTTTAATTGTTCTAATATAATTATTCAAGTATTAAAAGATGTTCATTATTCAATTTGCTGAAGACTACAAATTTAAAGTGTCTTAACTATTAAGACTTTATATATTTTTGGAATTGCTGCTCTATACACTAAATTGCACTTATACTTTTATTAAGAAATTATAACCAAAAGGGTTTAAAAAAGTTTTCAAACGAGTTTTAAAAAGCTTAAAAACAGGTCAGAGGTTTTAATGGTTTAATGTATATAATAGAACCGCTTCAAATATGAAGTAAGTTTACTTTTTCATGTTTGACCTACAATTATTCAATTTTAAAAGTTATAAATTGCAATTGTGAAAAATAAATTTTAATTAATTTATATTTAAAACCAAATAAATTTGCATACTTTAATCTGAATGCAGCTGAATACATTGAATTTAAACTTTTTACCTTTTCACGTTGTAGCAATTTCGAATCCCAGAATAAGTTATTTTTGGCCTAACCTATAACTTATAACGAAAATTGTGAAAATTCAAACAATACGGAGTTGTTAAATGAAGGCTGAAAATTTTACAATTAGTGTTTTGTAAATTGTATTGGTGTCTTAAAAGAGTAGAATTAGTTTTTAAATTAGTTTTTACATTTTCGGAAGTTTTCCTTTTTTATTACCTAGAGGTCAAAAAAGTCTCCCCAATTTTTTTGGATTTTAATCATTTATTTTCTGAGAAATATTCCTATTTAATTTACCCCCGTTCATTAGTGACTGAAATGCATTAGGAAAAAATCGCCAAGACCCAAGGATCAAAATTGGATGTGAAGCGAATTTTTACATTTTTTATTGAGATTATCTTTATAACTTGTAATTTCAAACATTTGTATACACATTTTTATAAATAAATACTGCAGGAAAACCAGGCGTGCATCCACAATGGTGGCGAAACGGCGATCGCCCCCCCCCTGGTTTTTGTGATGTCCCCCACCCCCCAGGACACTTCTCTGATCCGCGCCAAGGCAAAACATCGACAAGATTCAGGTGTCGACATTATAATTACAGCGAATTTTCTGTACTTTTACAGGGACGCCTGAAATACATGAAAAAATAAAATTCCTGATTCGGTAAAACTGTCTGTCTCGAATAATAGTATTAAAAAAAATTAAAACAATTATTATTCTTTTGAATTCAAACAATAATTTAATAAAATGATTTAATTATTGTATTTTTAATAAATAAATAAATAATATTGATCGAAAATTCTTTTCTTCATGTTTAAATTTGGGAACTCCATAATTCGGGGATTTTTTACTTTGGACATTTTCTGTCGGAAATTTTCAAATTCGGTCGTCGGAGATTTCATTTTTGGTGATCCTTTATTTATCGCTTTCGGAATTTTTTTCTGTCGTCCCATATTTTTATACCATCTCTTAAAATGTCATTTTTCAAAATAAAAAGTCAACATTTAATTTTGAAATCATCAGAGCTATTAATTTTCTTTTAAATCCCGTGTGGAAAAAGCCCCGCTGAGACCTTTTAGGATGAGGGCCCCCGCCGTGGGCCCGCATTTTGGTAGCATTTTGAAATGCTCCGATTTTCTTGTTCTATTTCAAAATGTATTTCGGAGCAACGTCAACTCAAAATAATTAATTTTGTACAACTTACAGTTTACGCATTCAAATTTTTTTCTTTTGACTGTTGATCTTGCGAGAAGTGAAAATCTGATTGATAAATGCATGAGAAAAACGCACTATTTTCATTTTATTACAAAATAATACTTTCTGACCGGCGGCAAGAGGTGGTTTTCTACCTCGCCTGAGGTCGGAATGTCAGAAAAATACCAAAAACACCTGTTTAACCCTTTTAGTGGTTGTCGTTTTCACCATCGTGTTCTATATGCAAAACAAGTACAGTTAAAATTTTTGAGAAATTAGAGCAATTAACTAGTGCATGCCGTGTACTTTAAAGCATTCTTCGTGTAGCACTTTTATATAAAAAACAACATAATATACAAGGGTTAAAAGTTAATAAAAATGTGAAAAAAAAACAATTAACTAGTGTATGCCAAAGAGAGTTTAGATTTTGTAGCCGTAGTAAATGTTAAAAAAATTAGTGGCATACATTTTCCGATGATGCTACATTTGTTATTAATTTTTTAAATATGGTCGAAAAGTCATAATTTAGAACAATTAACTAGTGCTTGAAACTTTTCTACAATTAAACATTTCTATTTTAATGCTAATTGCAAGATCTGCATACAATTTCTGATGTTACTCAGTGTTATAAAATATTGTTAACACCTAAAAATTAGGAGTATTTTAGAACAATACCTGGTGTATGCCATCACTTTTAAAAATAATTTTACGATTAAAAAGTCGCTAAGAAACAAGTGGAATACATTTTGCAGTGATACTACTATTTGTTAATAATTTTCAAAATATGGCCGAAATGTCATAATTTAGAACAATTAACTAGTGGATGCCATCACGTTTTTTGATTATTTTACAAACAAAAAAATAGCTAAGAAACAAGTGGCATACATTTTCCGGTGATACTACTATTTGTTAATTATTACACCATTAAGCCATTTCCCTTTCGGGGTAGGCGTGACTCACTCGGCAGGGGAAAGGAGTAGTGTGTGGATGGGATAGAGATTTTTTAGATTGATC
>NC_046659.1:25007108-25010699 GCF_010883055.1 Belonocnema kinseyi | reverse complement strand
GAAAAAATGGATCAAAGAATCTGCATTAAATTTTATCTAAAAATAAAATTAAGTGCTCCAACGCACTTGAAATGTTGACTGTGGCATTTGCCGAGTCTAATTTGAGCAAAACAAGGTTTTATAAGTGGTACAAGGTCTTCGCACAAGGCCGAGAAGATCTTAATGTCTGGACGCCCCAGCACGTCAACATCCGATGAAAACGATAAAGCTGTAAAAAAAATGGTGGTAGAGAATCGTTGAATCACTATTAGATAAGTTGCTGAAGCTGTCAGCATATAATCGTTTTTTCTTGTATTTATCGCTTTAATTATACCGAGCTAACAAAATTTCTCTTTAAAAGGTTGATTGTTTTCGAAATTCTGTCTAAAATAAGCCTAGGGTGAAGCCTACTTGTCTAGTTTTTAAGTTGATAGTGCAAAAATAGTGTAAATTTCAATAACTTCCGAAATAGTCAACGTTTTTCAATGTTCTTGGGCTCATGTTGAAGCTTTTTTTCACCGTATCTCAACAGCTTACGAGTATGAATCGTAAAAAATTTCTTTTCGAATTGCAAGAACTTGAAGTTGTAATGATCTCCTAACCGCTGATCGCATCGGCGATTTATTTTACTTACGAGGAAATCGCGACATACTGAATGCAGCATCTGCAGTAATAAGCTTCAAAACTGACGCGGAAACCTGGTACGCTCGGTTGGATCATTCAAATTCGAAAGGCATGACACCTTATTTTATTGTTGGGCACCATGACTGTTTATTAATTATTGTAACCACATTCAGCAGAAACCCTTGGTACAGGAACCTTCAATCCGCAACCCAAAGACGCGTTCGGTCGCTCGTTTCTATCACAGCTTATAATTGTGAAATTCCCAAACTTTCTTCGCTCTTTTTGGGGAGCGGTAGGACTGCCACCCTCAAAATTTTTTCATAATACTTAAACTGCAGGGGGGAGACTTGACTACCTGTGATGCGGGCATGTGCTGGTTTGCCCCGCTCGACCTTCCCATTGTTAAAAAATGAAGAGCAGACTAGGAAAAATGAAAAATTCAGTAAAATATTCCTTAGCGAATTTTAATAGGCAGCGTTAGATTTTCTGGATTATGGCGAGAACATTAGAAAAAGATAGAAAGAAATCGGTTAATAACTTCAAAAGTTATTGCACTTTTGTTACGCTGCAAAGTGGTCAAGTAATGTATTTTCTTGGACAAATTTAGTGAAAATATTAACCGATTTTTATGAACTTTTTTTCCATATTTCTAAAATTATGTCTCGAAATTGATTCAGCTCATTTAAATTTAATTGTTTTGTACCTTTATAACTTTAGTTATTGTAACAGGTCTCAATCTCAGAACAGTGAAAGGCATTCATGCTAGGTCAACAAAAGTAGTCCCATAATCACAGCGGGAACCCTGCCTTGGAGCCTACCGAGCTACCCGGCCAGGGGTGGCATCCCCCTACCGCCAGGCAGCCACCCTACCCACGGTAGCAGTTTGGGAATCGCTGCGCTCATGAGCTCATGACATGGATTTGGGGGTCTATCACCGTAGAGGTGTTTTGATGTCGGTGCTTTGGGGCGACTAAATTCAAGTTTAATTCTTTCATTTTAATCTGCTAATGTGTATCTCAAATGAAACACAAATTTGTATACACATCGCATCCATTTTTTTCTTCATCGAATTCATTTTAAAATGGACAGTCGATGCTCTAGTCATAAAATTATTTCCCAGTCAAATATGTTGTTTTTCGATTAAAAAAAAGGTTGGAAAGTGACCAGTATTTGAATTTAAAATATTGAAAACACGCACATTTTTCATGATTATATATTTCATGATTTTATTATTATTTCATAATTAGAAAATTAGAAAAAGTTCGAAATTGACAAAATGGCGGTTGTTATGAAAATATTGAAAGTTAATTTACTGAAAAACCTTACTTGGATTGGATAAAGATTTTTTAAATTAAAAAACGAAAATTTAAACTTTTGCAAAATGGCACAAGGGGCGAAAAAAGTCTATGAACCAAATTTTTTATCTAAAAAAGTTCTAGAAAATTTCATTTGTCGAGCAAAAAAGATATTTGCGAAAATATTTTTGAAATCATCTAACTTTTTTCAATACAATTTTATGGCGTAATAAAAACAAAGGAAACTCTAATTTAATGTTTCCAGGACTGTTTCTTTTTTCTGGTTTTTCATCAAACCATAAAATTGTATTATTAAGAAAAAAATAAATCTTAATAATTAAAAATTTTTTTTTCCAAAATGCTCAACAATTACGCGAGGTAGAAGAAACTATTGGAGACATTTTTCTATAACTTTTTTAGGTAAACAAGTTTATTTTACTTTTTTTGTTTCTTGTTTCGTTTTGGCAAAAAACGTGAATTTTCGTTTCTCAAGACAACAAAAATGCTCCCTTCTTTCCAAAGGGATGGCACAGGGCAGACTATCATGGAATATACTCTTTACATTAGAAAAAATATACAAAGTGTGAATAAAAAAAAGCGATGGAGGAATAAATTGACTTAATATTTTCAGAAGACCGGTTGTCTTTTTGAAAATCTTGAATTTTCCAAATTTTTCGAAATGATTGCGAAAGATACTTTCAACCTAGCAAGAGGGATTTTTATAGGCGGAGAGTCGTGGCGCTGGTACCTCTAGAGAAGAAGATCTTAAGTACTTAAATCCGTGTTTCTGGGTGGTTCAGGAATCCAACTTAAACTGTAGGTCCGACTTCCAGCACCGAGTAAGTATTTAGGCCGTGCTAAAGGAATAGAGAAGAGGTACAAAGAAAATGTAAAATATTAGAAACTTCTATTCTATTTCACAATTATAAACTGTGATAGAAACGAGCCACCCAAACGCGTCCTTGGGTTGCGGATTGAAGGTTCCTGTACCAAGGGTTTCTGCTGAATATGGTTACAATAATTAATAAACAGTCACGGTGCCCAACAATAAAATAAGGTGTCATGCCTTTCTAATTTGAATGCTTCAACCGAGCGTGCCAGGTTTCCGCGTCAGTTTTGAAGCTTATTACTGCAGATGCTGCATTCAATGTGTCGCGATTTCCTCGTAAGTAAAATAAATCGCCGATGTGATCAGCGGTTAGCAGATCTCTACCGTTTAGATCTTTGACTATGGCACCGTTCTTTCTGAATGTCATAAAATTAAAGTAGAATATAATTCCGGTACTTTACTGGTTTCGAATCGAACGTCACCTTTCGCTTTCACTGTCGTGGTGGCATTGTTTGCGACCTTCAGATAACTTGTTGTATCTATCACGTTAGTAAATACATTTTAATTTTCGTTCAAATGTGAAGTGCAACCACTATCTCCCTAGCAGAAGAAACGGAAAGAGTTCGAAAAGAGGTTCCGTTCCGATCCTTTCCGAATTGTATGGAAACTTTGCTTCCGATTTCTTTCCGAACGCCTCTCTTTCCTAAGGTTTCCGATGTGTTTCCGAACTTTCTCCGAAGTGTCCTACTGCATCTACTTCTTTCTGAACGTTTCAGATTTCTTTCCGAATATTCACGTGCGTCCCACTGTTTATGTTCGTTCCTAATGTTTCTGATTTCTTTCCGAATAAATGTAAAACATAAA
>NC_046659.1:24995008-25007008 GCF_010883055.1 Belonocnema kinseyi | reverse complement strand
AAAGGTTGTGGAATTTTAGTACGCTAGACGTATGTAAAAAAAGGACTCACGCGCAGCGGCGTAAAACTAGTATAGAAATGTTGAAAATTGAACAAAGGTGTAAAATTCTCAACTGGGCTAAAATTTAATATGTGACATAAAATTGAGCGGTGAAAAGTCGAAAATTTCTACAAAATATTAACCTACCCTACCGAAATGAATCTTTGAGTATATACTAAAAATTCTTTAGGTCAAAGAAGCTCAAAGAAATTCTCAGCAGGTACTCAGGTAGATATTTTTAAAGGTCCAGGTAGCTCGTTTAAATGGTCTGAAGGCTTTAAAGTTTTTAAAATTTTTGTCCTCAATTGCTTTTTCAATAAACCTGGTTTTTTATTGTGCATATGGAAATCGAAAAAGTGACGCTTCTTTTGGCTTTTCATCATTCTGTCAAACTCAGTGCAATTTATATTTGATAGTGTATTATTTTTACCATACAAACAAGGAATTTTATCAATGACTTATTGTAGTGATTACAAATGAGACTCGGGCAAATTGAATATTCAAAATTTGGAATATTTAAAAGTAGTAATATGCAGTAATAATATACGTGATGTAGGAAAGTCGAAAAAGCTTTCTGAGTTATGAAATTTCCCTATTTCTAGGTTTGAGGAATCATCTTTGCTGGATTCGACACGAATCAATATGAAAATATATATATTTTTATTTGATTCGAAAAAAAATTGGATACATTCGGAAAGAGTAAAGTGGGTAGTCATTCGGAAATGTTCGGCGACATTTGACAATCATCGGAAAAAAGTCGGAGAGTGGGACATTCAGAAAGAAATCGGAAACAAAGTTCCCATTCAATTAGGAAAGGATCAGAAAGGAACCTCTTTCCGAAAACTTTCCGTTTCTTCCGTTAGGGTTATACACCAAATGTCACTTGAATTTTCCACATCCTTTTTAGCGAAAAAACAAGAGTTGTTTCTGCACAATTTCTGGTTGGGGTTTTTTGCTTTTTGTGAAATCAGTCAGACTCTTTATGCCCTTTTCTGCCGTAAAAACCGCATTTGTACTTCGATTTAGATTTTATTTATTTTTCGGAGTGTTCAGCTGTATTGTTTCGAGCGCCACCACTCTTCCATTTCTTCGAGAATTTCAGTTTTGAGTTTACGAACATGGCGGCTTTCTCAATCCCTTCACAGTTTACCTCTATTTTCATTGATTGTAGCTTATTGACTACGTCGAAAAATCCCAAGAGATGCTTTTGAAAGTCGTCCCTGTCCTGCATTTTATATGTGTGTTGCTTGAGTAGGGTGGCTTTTTGCGCGGAACCCTTCCATGCGTAGATGGATTCTAATTTTTTCCAAGCATTGTGTGACGTGATACATCCTTTGATTTGAGCTAATTCTGACGGGCTTATGCAGAGTGTTAAATCCGTTTTTGCCTTGCGATCGGCTTTCAGCCATTCTTTGTGTCTTTCCTCTTCTTGTCTTCGATCCTCACCTTATCCGGTTATTTTGGGTTGTGGTGTTTCGCCGGACACCTGCGTCTTGGTATTATTTTTGATGAAAAGTGATTCGGCCTGAGTCCTTCATGTATCGTAGTTGTCGCGAGATAACATTTCGAGTCGCGCTATAGAATTCCTGTTCATGCAGTGCGCCATTTCTTGCGGAAAAATCAAAAGATCTTCAAATGCGCTCATATGCGCCACAAAGAAAAAAATTTCCGCCACATTGACAACCGAGTTATCAGCGATCAAAATCAGGGGGAGGGGCCTGGTGTCATTTTTTCAAATTCATCATACCTATTTTTCATAACTTCAAATGCGCTTAAATGCGCCACCACTAACAAATTTTGCGCTAACTAATCAACAAAGATATCATATTTTGTAAGGGCGGGCAGTGTAACGCAGGTGTTAAATCCTTAACAGTGATGTGCAATATAAAGTTAAGGACATGGATTCATTCAACTTGAAATGCGCTCATATGCGCCATAATTTTTTTTTCAATTTTGAAAATTGCCGAAGGAATGGAGGTTACAAAATTTTATAAAGTGATGACCATCAGAATAAAAAGTTTGCAAGCGGCATTGATAAAGGGAGTTTCCTATGGGGCTTCGAATGCGCTCATATGCGCCGTTTTCGAAGTTGACAAAACACCATAATTAACTCCCTCATTACCACTTGTTACCGATCCACTATTCAATGATATCTCCAAATAACCTAAATTACACTATACAATTTTATGAAGAGCTTTTCGTGTAGAATTTCGAATGCGCTCATATGCGCCACTTTCGAAATTAACGAAAAACCATAATCAACCCCTTCATTACCACTTGTTACGATCTACTGTCAAAAGCTATCTCCAAGTAACCTAAATTGCAATCTACAAATTTATAATAATATGTTAGGATAAGATTTTAAATGCGCTCATATGCGCTAGTTTCGAAATTAACAAAAAACCATAACTAACCCTCTCATTACCATTTGTTACCGACCTAACAACCGCTGACGCATATGAGCGCATTCAAAATTCTATACGAAAAGCTTTTAATAAAATTGTATAGTGTAATTTAGGTTATTTGAAGATATTGAATAGTGAATCGGTAACAAGCGGTAATGACGTTGATTATCGGTTTTTTGTCAATTTCGAAAGTGGCGCATATGAGCCCATTTGAAACCCCATAGGAAAATCACTTCATCAATGCGGATTGAAAACTTTTTATTTTGTTGGCCATCACTTTGTAAAATTTGATTACCTCCATATATTGGGCAATTTTAAAAATTGTCAAAAAAATGCATAGCGTATATGAGCACATTTGAAGATGAAAGAATCCATGTCCTCAACTTTATATTGTACATCATTGTTGAGGATTTAACACCTGCCTTACACTGGCCCCCTCCAAAATATTATATCTTTGTTAATTAGCTAGCGCAAAATTTGTTAGTGGTGGCGCATTTGAAGTTATAAAAGATAGATATGATGAATTTTAAAAAAGTTATAAATTTAGAAAAATAAAGCCAGACTCCCCCCCCCCCCTAGGGTCATCCATATACCACGTGGACACTCAGGGGGGGGGGGGTATGGCAAAATTCCACGCTTGACCACGAGGGGGGCCAGGCTAGAATCCACGTGGACACTCCTTTCTCTAAGTCTGTGGAAAATATACTGAAATGAGACAAGGTATACTCTAGGACCTCTAGGTATACTCGAACTTCTATATTGTGCTCGCGCACAATATAATTTTTACTTTTATTATAATTTTTTTCATAACTTTTCCTTTAAAATTCAAATCATGTTTAAGCTCACGTTCATAAACTAATCCTAATTTTTTCAGTTAATTCATCGCTCCTTTCGGACTTCTTTTAGTCCAGGAGCTCGCGACGTCACTTTAGTACTCACTAAAATTTCAGATCTTTTTGTTTTCATAGTCAACAGTTCGAAATTGGTTGACTAACAGCTGTTAGTGCATTTTGCAACAATTTATCGTTAAACTGGTCAAAAATGCTAGTGAAAAACATAATTTTAGTACTCTTGAAACCCACGGGGGATAACTGTTTGAATGCTAAGAAGTAACAATAAGTTTGACTGGCAGCTTTTCGGTGGTGCCATAGTTGACTGGCAAACTGTCAAACATGTTTAAAATTTGAGTAAAAAACGTCATTTTATTACTCTTCAAACTCACGTGGAATGATTGTTTGAATGCTAAAAACTAACAAGAAGTTTGACTGGCAGCTCCTCAGTGGTGCCAAAGTTGACTGGCAGGCTGTCAAACACGCCAATAATTCGACTGAAGAAACGTCATATTAATACTCTTGACACCCATTCGGGATGATTTTTTAGGTGCAAAGAACTAACAAACATTTTGACTGGCAGTTCCTGAGTGGTGCCAAACTTGACTAGCAGGCTGTCAAACATTAAAAAATGACAGGATGACAATTAGAACCTTCATTTTAGTACTCTTGAAACCCATATGGAATGATTGTTTCGGTGCAATCAACTAACAAGGATTTTGACTGACAGCCCCTGAGTGGCGCCAAAGTTGACTGGCAGGCTGTCAAACATGCCAACAATTCTAGAGAAGAAACGTCATTTTAGTACTCCTGAAACCCATTGGGAATGATTGTTTGAATGCTGAAAAATAACAAAGAAATTGACTGGCAGCGTCTCGGTGGTGCTAAAGTTGACTGACAGGCTGTCAAGCATATAAAAATAACAGGATGAAAATTAGAACAGTCATTTTAGTACTTCTGAAACGTATTGGGGATGATTTTTTAGGTGCTAAAAAGTAAGATCATAATTGATTGGCTGTTCCTCAGTGGTGCCAAATTTGACTGAAAGACTGTCTAGCATGTCGAAAATTCTAGTAAAAAAACGTTATTTTAGTACTTTTTAAACCCATTGAGGATGATTCTTTTGGTGCAAACAACTAACAAAGAATTTGACTGGCAGCTCCTGATTAGTTCCAAAGTTGACTGACATTTTAATCAGCAAACGAATGAAAGTTTTGTCCTTTTCATTAACTAAAATTTTCATCTATAGGATACTTCTCTAAAACTAATATGTATATAAAAAAAAAGAAACTACAAAAATCTCACTTTTTAAGTAAATTCACAGCTCGCAACAATGGGTTTCAAGAGTACTAAAATGACTTTTCTTCACTTGAATTTTTGGCATTCGTGACAGCCTGTCAGTCAACTTTGGCACAACTCAGAAGCAGCCATTCAAACTTTTCGTTAGTTTTTAGCATCGAAACAATCTTTCCCCGTGGGTTTGAAGAGTACTAAAATGACGTTTCTTCACACAAACTTTTGGCACTTTTAACAGCCTGCCAGTCAACTTTGGCACCATTTAGGAGATACCACTCGAACTTCTTGGTAGTTCTTTGCACCTAAAAAAACACCCCCAATGGGTTTCAAGAGTACTAAAAGGACGTTTTTTCACTCGAATTTTTGACATTTTCGACAGGCTGCCAGTCAACTTTGGCGCCACCCAGGAGCAGCCTATTCAAACTTCTCGTTAGTTTTTAGCATCCAAACAATCATTTCCCGTGGGTTTGAAGAGTACTAAAATGACGTTTTTTCACTCGAACCTTCGACGATTTAGCGATACATTGTTAGAAAATGCACGAACAGCTGTTAGCCAATCAACGAATTTCGAACTGTTGACTATGAAAACAAAAGAATATGAAATTTTAGTGAGTAATAAAAGGACGTCCATGGAATTGTCACGAGCTCCCGGACATTTTGAAGACTAATAATGTCTATATTTTAATAAAATATATCCACGTGGGCAAAGTATAAGGGAGGGGGAAGGGATCGCTGATAACTCGGTTATCAATGTGGCGCAAAACTTTTTCTTTATGGCGCATATGAAGATCTTCAAGATCATGTGATTTAAATTTTGATTTTTTAATTGGGGGAGGGGGGTGCCCCCCATAACACCTGATGTAGCTCCTACAGTTTTGTGGCCCAAAATTTTTTATCGGTAGCGTATTTGGGGCGAAATTCAGTGGGCTATAGAAAGATCTTTTTTTAATTGAAACTACACACAATACGCGTTTTATCTTTATTTACACTAAGAGTTTTCACGTACCTTGGTCCCATAACCTGTTAAGAATACATAAGCAGTATTCCGGGATTAAACATGTGCATTTTAACAAAGGGCACACAGCCAATAAGAATGAGAATGATGCGAATGGCGGAGAAGTAAAATATAATATCGATCAATGCGACATCTATGATGAGCGGGAAAGTTTAAAATATGTTTTATTTGATCTCTAACAGTTTATTTATTTCAGTAACTTATACCTGTCTATTATCTTCAGTTAATACTTTTGAAAATATTTCGTGACAATAAGTTGTTAATTGGCTGTCAAAATTAATCGTTTGTTTACATACGAAGGACGTTGTGAGATAAGGAAATGCACTCACACCGCAAGCGAATCTTTACATGAAGTAGTGCATTGGTACAAGCGTCAAACGGTGTCTGTATGAGTACTCTTCTTGCAATGATTCATATTGTCGTCTTTTCTCTGATACTCACGCCTATCTATCTTACTCTTAACTTATTGGCATGGATGAAGCCCTTCATGTTGACTGGTGTTTTAATAATACTCACGTTGCGTATATCCAAGACCAAGACTGTTCGTAACATAGGGGGGAATAAAGTACTCTGGAATCAATAAAATATTGCTTTGAAACGTCAATAGGTGCTTCCACTCCCCTTCAAATGCATATACTATGATTTGAAAAGAATAAGATACTGTTTCTTTTGTTAATTCAAATAAAATGTTATTATATTATTGAAATAATTATTAGCCTCAACTGCAGTGGGACTTCGGTACCGTGTGGAGATAGAAAGAGACGTTCGTTCGATTTTCGACTTCGAAAAGCATCGCAGTCCCACTACTGTAGATGTTGTAAAATTTAAAAGTAAAATATTATAAAGTTAAATACACGTGAAAGGAGCAACCGATATATCCTATAAATCTGTAGCATCATGCATTCAATTTTGAAGTGTGATGTTATGGTTGCAAGAGTGACAATGTTTAGTTGCATAGTACATTACCATAATCCATGTTCTCGCGTTTTTATCCAGATTAAATTCTTAACTGTGCTCCATACATCATTCTAAACTAACATAATATTTTATTATAGTTAAAAGACTTTTTATTTAAAAGAAAATCAGCTTAATAGAATATCCGCAGCATCGAGAATCGAACGTACGCACCGCACGCTTATAAGCCGCACGCCCAAGAACCATAGCTACGATGCAACGCTGAATACGATTTCATAAATACCGACGGCATTCTTTCGACACTTTCGAACTTAGAAAAAAAGACGATTGAAACTCGATGTATCAGATAAGATTATTAAACTTAAATTTTTAAAAAGTAAATCAATATTTTAGACCATATCTTTTTCAAGGTTGTTGGATCTGAAATTTGTTCTGCAGAAATGAAAAATATCAATTTGCATCTCGGTTATTTTTTTAAAAGTTTTCCCCCCTTCAAAAATACGTATAAAAAGACATAATAACATTAATGTACATTTCAAAAAAAAATTATAGCGAAAATTTGCAGATATAAACGAATATTTTTTGGAATGAGAATTAAATAAAGGATTAATAAATGTTCCTTGATTTTTCGATGAGAATAATTCCCATTTAACATTGCTATATAATTAATAATTACGAAAAGTAATTACTGATTAAAAATATACAATGCTCTATGGGGAAAAAAGTTTCTGTGCATAATATAATGCAAAAAATACATTTTTTGAAATTTCGATTTTGCATCGTTTCAAGGCAAATTAGAACCGCATACGCGCGCTCCGCTCGCGCCCAATTCTTTTACATGCAATTATATTATTTGGAAATGAAGTTCAATAAAATACCATGAACTTAATTTTTATTTTTACATAGCTTTGCATGGGTGCCCTCTCACGATGTCCAATAACTGATTGTGCAACTCTCAACATTTGCATCCAACTTTGAAAAAACAACCTTAACATGACGACGCGCGCAAATTTCTATAGACCTACTTAGTAAGTTTTATAACAAATTACCGAATACATTTTTGACTGAGTGTTTTAATTATAGTAAAAATTAGGGGGAAAATGATTCCATAAAATCTTGTAAAAGCACAATACCATTCTATTGAAGAGATTATTAAAGTACTGGAAGCAATTAACAAGCAGAAAAAAATGAAATTAATTAAGAGAAAAGTTTGTACCATTATTCAAAATCTTCAGTGCTATTTTCATGCATTTGTGAAATAAACATATTGAACCCTTTACCTTATTTCACTCGAAAATTGGTCGGATTCATGTGTTTTTTGTTCAGAAACCTAGTAACCGGCGTGACCGTTTTTTTTTTGCGTTGTGCAGACTATTTTAATTTCAATTCATTATGGAAGATATTAACACTTACATGTTTAGTAACAATTTCTTTGTATCTGTTGTAGGGCATGATAGCACTGAGGCGAAACGCAACGGCAGTCACTCATGAAGACCTCATGGAGGCGATTAACGAAGTACAAGCCAAGAAGAAGGCCAATCTCAATTACTATGCTTAAATCACTTGCGAGAGTAAACAAAAGCATGTTCGCAAATCATATTCAGACAATTAATAATTGCTAGACAAGGATATTGTGTAAACGTATATTTGTATCTTCAGGAATAAACAACATTCTTTGGACAAATTCAGTGTTGAAAATTTTAATAATGCATACATAAATACATACATACATATTACATTTTCTGAATTAGTAACTATAAATTAGTTCCATCCTTCCTGTAATGAGGCATTCACTATATCATGAATTTTGCTTATACACGAATGAACACTTTTAATCTATTATTACCACTCTTAATGTCTTCTGTGGCTTCTTTTTTTAATCCTGCAAGGCAAAAATATAAAAAAATATAAATTCAATTAGGATACAGATATATGTATAAATACCTCATTTTTACATATTTTTGGCATAATATTTTATTCCACTCCCCTATTTTGTGCTAAAAACTCGAAACTTCGAGTCGAGTCGGGTCATTTTTAGTCAAGTTCGAGCTGGTTCCAGAACGTTATGGAAACTAGCTACTTAAAAGTTCAAATCTTTCATGTTTCAAAAATATCTACCGTTATCCCTACTAAAAAAAAGTCAGGAATCGTCGGAAAAAAAGTCAGGACTTCTGGCCATTTTTGCTACGTTTCTCGATCGAAATCATCAGGAAGTCTGAATTGATGACAACATTTTCAGAACTCGACAGAGCTTAGGTTCGAAGGATAATACTATTATTAATGGCCCACGAATAGAATGACACAAAACCTAATCCCTTTTATATCTCCCTGGTTACTTACATTGTATTTATCCTAATTTTAAAATTTTAAGGAAAATGTTTAGGTATCTGAAATCGTCAAAACCCTTGGATTCTGAATTTCTAACTTCTGGATCAGATTTGTTTAATAGGGATGTTACCTAAATTTCCATATGATTCGCGACTACGGGATTTTTCGGGTGGCTGAGAAACAAATTTGAGATTAAACTTTGGATCCAATGGCAGCGGAAGCGGGAATATAGGGTGAGACAACCTTTCGGATAGGCGGAGTGGTGGGGTCCCCTCTCGAGTTGCAATAAACGAGATGTTTATGTTTCGAAGAAGTTGCAATGCACGAGGTTTGACTGTATCTTTGAGTAACGAAAGGTTTCGATTACTCGAGGATATTCGAGCTCTTTGGAAAGCCAAACTCGAAACCTAACAAACTCGACTCAATCGAACTTCAAGTTTTTTCTACACCACATAATATATGGATGTCAGTCAAAAATTAGATTATACCATGTGCCGAGAATATTATACCCTTGTATTTAAAATAATATATTTTTTAAAAATAAAGTATGTTATTGCGCCTATTTTTCTTCACAAATAATATGCTCCAATTATTTTTAGTTTATTCAGCATCAAAAGGGGGCGTTTAAATACAAGAGGTTTCATTTTTCGTGTACACTAGATTACACAGATTACATGGGATTTCAAAAACTTACACAAGATTAAAGTTAAAAGTTTACACGGTATTAAAATTAAATAATGCAATTGAAAGAAGAAATATCAAAATTACTAATAATATAAGAGATTGTGTGACCAACGCATTAGCTGACTGGTAATTCTCGATTCGTTTATTCAAAAGCATAGAATTTCTTAATTTCGACTTGGATATTGCAAAAATATTTTTTCCGAATTTGAGCAACATATGTAAAAAATAGATCATTTACTTGATTTCAAAATTGTACGTTTTATTCCCGATTGACAAAATCGAATATATATGGAAACTTATTTGTCTCGAAATCAGTATCTATAGTTCTAGACAAGCGCTTCTATGCACGTAAAATGTACATTCAATCAAGTAAGCTGAATTACTGGGGCCATTTACTTGAAAGAAGCCAGTATTTACAAATATTAGTCAATTTTTGGACCCGAGAAGACAACAGTGTTCTTTAACGTATTTTTGCGCGCTGTATTTAAATCCGTCGCTCGTTTCCCACCATCAGATCAGGTTTATGAGATAATAGACCGGGAGCTAATGACATTTGCCGTTTTGCCGTTTTCACCATCGTGTTCTATATGCAAAATAAGTACAATAAGCCTATTTTCCAAGGACCACGCGTGATACAACCCGCCATTTTAAAAGTTCAAAATGTTAAAATATTTGAAAAATTAGAACTATTAACTAGTATACGCCGTGTACTTAAAAGTATTCTTCGTGTACGACTTTTATATAAAAAAAGAACATGGCATCCAAATCCAAGTGATAGTAAGTGTTAATATACAAGGGTTAAAAGTTAATAAAAATGTGAAAAAAAAACCAATTAACTAGTTCATGCCACAGAGAGTTTAGATTTTTTAGCCGTAGCAAATGTTAAAAAAATTAGTGGCATACATTTTCCGGTGATACTAAATTTGTTATTAATTTTTCAAATATGGTCGAAAAGTCATAATTTAGAAAATTAATTAGTGGATGCCATCACGTTTTTTGATAAATTTACAATAAAAAATAGCTAAAAAACAAGTGGCACACATTTTGCGGTGATACTACTATTTGTTAAAAATTGTCCAAATATGACCGAAAAATCATAATTTATAACAATTAAATACTGGATGCCATCACGTCTTTTGATAATTTTACAGTAAAAAAAGCTAAGAAACAAGTAGCATACATTTTGCGGTTATACTACTATTTGTTAATAATTTTCAAACTATGACCGAAGTGATATATTAGAACAATTAACCAGTGGATGTCATCACGTTTTTAAGGGTTTACATTTAAAAATTGCTAAGAAACAAGTGGCATACATTTTCCGGTGATACTACTATTTGTTAATAATTTTCAAAGTATGACCGTAATGTCATAATTTAGAACAATTTACTAGTGGATGCCATCACGTTTTAAAATATGATGGTTTCACAATAAAAAATAGCTAAGAAACAACAAGTGGCATACATTTTGCGGTGATACTATTTGTTAAAAATTTTCAAAATATGACCGCAAAGTCATAATTTAAAACAATTAACTACTGGTCATAATAAAAATATGGCTAAGAAACAAATGACGGAAAAAAACAAGTAATGTAAACCATTAAGTATAATTAATTGACTTATCGTTAACACGTATATTTTTATTACGGCATACAATTCATGGTAAGAGTAATTGTTACAAACAATTATTAAACAAAATAATGAGAACATTGTGGAACATTTATCTCATGTATACCATTAAGTATGATTAATTGACTTATCGTTAACATGTATATTTTCATTATAGCATTTAATTCAAGGTAAGAGTAATTTTTATGAACAAACAATAAACACTTATTAATATTTGTTACTAATAACTAAAATATTCAATGACATACCACTACCTTCTCATATCTATTTCGTTAATAAAATAAACAAAATCTATTTGAAAAAAATACTGTTCCCCTCCATAATTTTACTGACTTAATTTCATAATTACAAAATTATAAGTCTGCATGTTCGAAAGATACGAAATTTTATTGATTATAATATTCACAGTAATATCTAAAAATAAAATAGTATTCTATTCCATGTACCTAGCATCCACTAGTTAATTGTTATAAATTATGACATTTCGGCCATATTCTCAAAATTATTAACAAAAAAGTAGCATCACCAAAAAATGTATGCCTCTTGTTTCTTAGCTTTTTTTATACTAAAACCATCAAAAAACATAATGGCATCCACTAGTTAATTGTTATAAAATATGACTTTTCGGTCAAATTTTGAAAATTATTAAAAAATAGGTGTATCACAGGAAAATGTTTGTCACGTTTTTCTTAGCTATTATTTTTATTGTAAAATCATCAAAAAACGTGATGGCATCCACTAGTTGGCCATATTTTGAAAGAAACCCAAGACGACTCTCTCGGTTCCAGTTCTACTTCCCCCCTCTCCCAACCCTCCCTTATTAACTGAAGTTTTTGGTGGAACTGACGTTAGAACTACAA
>NC_046659.1:24993821-24994908 GCF_010883055.1 Belonocnema kinseyi | reverse complement strand
TGTTTTTTATTGTGGATAAGCAAATAAATTAAAGTGACGCTTCTTTTGGCTTTCCATCATTCAGTTAAGCTCAGTGCAATTTATATTTCATAGCGTATTATTTTTACCATACAAAGATGCAATTTTATCAATGACTTATTGTATTGATTAAAACTGAGACTTGGACCAATTGAATATTCGAAATTTAGAATATTTAGATGTTATAATGTGCAGCAGGAATGTACGTGATGTACGGAAGTCAAAAAGGCTTTCTGATTTATGAAATTTCCCTATTTCTAGGTTTTTAGAAATCATCTTTGCTGGATTCAACAGGAATCAATATGATCTCTGCAATTTAAAAGGTTTAGAAGATAAATTCGGAAAGAGTAAAGTGGGTAGTCATTCGGAAATATTCGGCGACATTAGTTGAGAAATCGGAAACATTCGACGACATTTGGAAATGATCGGAAAGAAGTCGGAGAGCGGGGCATTCGGGAAGGTTCATGGGACAGCTTGGAGTTCGGAAAGAAATCGGAAGCAAAGTTCCCATATAATTAGAAAAGGATCAGAAAGGAGCCTCTTTCCGAACCCTTTCCATTTCTTCCGCTAGGGTAGTGAGTAAAGGGCATTAGAGTTGCACAACTTACAGGTGCAATTTGAGCAGTTTCGACAGAAATTACTGCTGTTTTGTCTCGCTGGACAGGCTTAGTTTAGGCAACACTTTAAATCGAATTCAAAATTATTTACAAGGAAAAAATATATTGTAAAGTAATAGTTTGGTAGCTGCGTATTTGATGCTTTTTACCATTAATCATACTCTGAATGTAGTTCTTTATGGGCATCGGCAAAATAATTTGTAGTGCAAATGTAAAATCGATTTTTGTTTTATGTTGGTACACATTTCCCCAACGTATGTTGACATCATCAGCTATTTTGCATGTTTAGTCTGTTTTTGACAAATATAAAGGTTATATCTGTTTTGGTGTGCTTGGCGATTTTTTGCTATCGAAAAAATGGATCAAAGAATCTGCATTAAATTTTATCTAAAAATAAAATTAAGTGCTCCAACGCACTTGAAATGTTGACTGTGGCATTTGCCGAGTCTAAT
>NC_046659.1:24984471-24993721 GCF_010883055.1 Belonocnema kinseyi | reverse complement strand
GAAAAAATGGATCAAAGAATCTGCATTAAATTTTATCTAAAAATAAAATTAAGTGCTCCAACGCACTTGAAATGTTGACTGTGGCATTTGCCGAGTCTAATTATGATATCTAATCTAAATCTAATAAATGATATCTAAAGTCTAATCTAAAAAGGTTTTATAAGTGGTACAAGGTCTTCGCACAAGGCCGAGAAGATCTTGATGTCTGGACGCCCCAGCACGTCAACATCCGATGAAAACGATGAAGCTGTAAAAAAATGGTGGTAGAGAATCGTTGAATCACTATTAGAGAAGTTGCTGAAGCTGTCAGCATATCGGTTGGCTCATGCCGTGCAATTTTTATGGATTTTTTAGGCCTGAAACGTGTGGCAGCGAAATTTGTTCCGAAATTGCTGAATTTTTACCAAATCAACCGTTGCATGAACAACGCTCAGGAGGTCTTGAATGCCATCAATGACGATCCAAATTTATTTAAAGATGATAATTAAAATAATTCTTTGATGATAACTGGTCAATTTTATTCCAAATTATGCCTGAGAAACTCTCAGTACATAGGAAGTATTACGTTTCGACTGTAATCGATAGTCCTCATCAGAAAAATCACTTTTCATGGAAGTAAATACACATGTGTGATAAAAATGAAAATTTTCGCAAACATAGACTTAAAAAGTAATAAAAATATAGACGGTACTGTTGGAGCGAAAGAAGATGAAAGTGAAGAGTCGTGAAAAATAATATTAATATAAAAAGCATAAAAATGATTGATCAACAGTTATTACCTGGTAGTCAATTAAAATGTAAACATTTTTTTTAAAGTTATAAAAACTAATTCATTGACTGCGTCTGCTGGAAGGACTTACTTGTAAGTTTGAATTAGTAGTTGACATATAAAAACACATTTGCCTTCATGCCGTCCAACAGACGGAATGAATACGGCAAGGAACATAGGTGATGTCTACTAGGTGTGTTGACTCGCATTCACTTGATAGTATGTCGAGTACATCTACTGCGCACGACGTAGTTTTTATGAAGTATGAACGGTACATTGTTGTAAAAGAGAAGGAAAGAAGAGAGAAAAGGAAGATAATAAAAAAACGAATATTTTCGGACTTTGATCAAAAAAAAGTTATAGCATTAGAAGTTAAAAATAAAATGTATAAAAGTTAATATAAGAGAAAAATATTATTGGGTGGCATTAATGAGACTATTGTGTTATGCTTATATTATCAATATCTGTTCTAAAATTAACAGCAGCACATTGTTCTAGATAAAAAATGTGTTTTTGTCTTTTTCATACAACATCTGAGTCACTTTTTGGAAAAAAACCTACCTTGAAAAAGGTGGCTCGGCATTCATTTTAGAGGAATGGTTCTTTGGGCAAACATTCTTGAAATGATCCAAAGAACACCGTGAGGGGGTACGCTACATAGAAAAAAAATGGAACCACCCTAATATATATTAAGGGGGGAGATACCTTTAGAATTTCCAAAAAATCGATTTTTTTCTTTCATATTTCGAATGTATAGGGGAGAGTACCCAAATATGAGATACCAACTCTGGCGTGATTGTCGGAATTCTATGTACTGAATTTAAAAGTAATATTGGTCATTTGAAAGAAAATTTAGTTTGTCATAAGAAGCTCAAATAAAAAATTTTATTAAAAATTTTTTTTATGCTGAGAATACAAAAAATGTAAAAAAGTGCTTTTTCCAAACTCGTCAAACTATTCTCATAATATGAGCTATCCCAGGAAATAGCTAATAAAATGCAAAATAAAGTATTATTTTTAATGAAAAACTTCATTCTATGTTTCTGAAGTATAAATTTACTGCTGTTTAGATATATTTTTTTTGCAATAGTCACAAACACTTTTGTAACCAATTTGCCCCGCGCAGCCAGTGTTATAAAAACCACAGATATCTCATATTATGAGAACCACACCGTGCAACTATGCACTTACTATGCCTGACCTGTACAATGAAAAACTTCAACACTATCGATATTTTCCTACTTAGTTATTCAATCCCCATCACTCCAGACACACTTTACTGCTAAATACATATTTAATGAATAATAAATAGGGTTTAAAGAATTCCCTTCAAAGAACTCGACCACCATCGATTTCACAAAAAGTTCGCCTATAATGTTAGAAGCCCAATGAAAAATGGACTATACCACGAAATTACTCTTTCTTCCAGGGCTAAAAGTTAGTGATAGAACCAACAGAGTGGTTCTCTTAGTTTAGCTGATACCCCGCTTTCTCATATTACGAGAATATCTCATATTCGAGTACTCTCCTCTAATATGTTAAAAATATACTGTAAAAAAGAAAATATTAAAAATTTATGGAGATATTGTCAAAAATGTCAGTCCGCATACCGTCACTAATCAGGTAGTCAGAGTGCTTGGGTCGTAGCAATGCTTCTTACACAATAGGTTCGTATACTTTTTGTCCCATAAATTCTGGGAAGGCTGATTACTACGTTACTACGTTTATTACGTAGACCCGGAATTGCCGATTGATCGGCAAGTCACTGAAACTAATAGTTACCGTAACGAATTTTTAAACGTGATTATCATGAAATTGCCTTTTCAAAAACTGCTCGTGCTGTAACTTAAAAACTTATTGACTGATTAGGCTGAAATTTGCAGGGGTTTCGTTTTATGGTACTATCGGAAGAATATACCTAAAAGTTTAAAGAAAACGGGTTATTAAATAATTTTCTTGGGGTCAAAACTGTTGAAAAAATGTTCGAAAATTTGGACCTTTTATTAAATAGCCGATATAAATTTTAATTTTCAACTTTTTTATTATTTTACAGGTTTATCCTTCGCTTTAACACATAAGTAATCGAACAAAAAAACCTTTTTATATCAGATAAATGGAAAAATTTTGACAGCTGCACCAGTTTTCGATGCCTCGGAGCAGACGCTTGAAGAAATATTCTGCAGGGTCGCCATTTTGTAAAAAAAATTACATGTTTTGTTTACACTTTAACAATGTAAGAAAAAGATGTTAAAATTAATAAATGATCTAGTTATTTTATCAACTTAAAAAAATCCATTAAAATTGATTGAATTTACCCTTTCTAAAGGTATCTCCCCCCTTAATCTTACTTCGTATGTCCTGCAACCACGCAACTTATCGTGTACCAGTATCAGTACGTATTTAGTTGCAAACTAAAACTCTTAAATATTTTATAACTCAAAAATTTCAACTGAGTCTCAGCAAGAGATGATTGTTATTGTATCATTAAGCAGAAGTTTTGAATTGAAGACAATGGTGGCATTAAAACTTCGTTTTTTTATAACTCTTTAGGATATATATGGGACAGTTATGCAACCAGCTCCTCTTCTTGCTTTGGTATTCGAACCCATTTCGGCGTGGCTACCAAAGCTGCTGCGTTGGAACATAACCCAATCATGATATGCTACCCGAGTCAGATGACCCCCTCCGTCGCTCTCAAATGGTAATAGTTTAAAATAAAATAATGAAATAATTGAAAATTTAATTTCTGGTTTATAAATTACAGATTTTTTTCCTTTTTTGTTTGCATTTATGCAATTTTCTCTTAGAAGACAGAAAGTCGCCGATTTTTCCAAATTGTTCTCATGTTTCGTCACCTGTTATGACCCTTTTAAGCAAATCTGGATCCTCTATATAAGAATAATGGAGTTGACCAGGGTGTAATATGTATTTAAAGATGATGATTTAAATAATTCTATGTTAATAACTGGTCAATTTTATTTATAATTATGCCTGAGACACTCTTAGTACATAGGAAGTATTACGTTTCAACTGTATACGACAGTCCTAATCAGAAGAACCACTTTTCATGGAAGTAAGTACACCTGTGTGATAAAAATGAAAATTTGTGTAAATGCGAAGATTTAAAAAGGAATAAAAATATAGAAGGTTTTTAAAATAAAAATTGTATTTGAGGACAAAGATTAATGCGATGTTACAAATTGGAGCGAAAGAAGATGCAAGTGAAGAGTCGTGACAAAATAAAATTAATATAAAAATCATACAAATTATTGATAAACAGTTATTACCTGGTAGTCAATTAAAATGTAAACAACTATTTTTGTTGGAAAGTTATAAAAACTGATCTATTGACACCGTCTGCTGGACGGACTTAATTGTAAGTTTCAATTAGTAGTTGACATATAAAAACACATTTGTCTTCATGCCGTCCAGCAGACGGAATAAATACGGCAAGGAACATAGGTGATGTTTAGTAGGTGTGTTGACTCGCATTCACTTGGTAGTATGTCGAGTACATCTACTGCGCATGACGTAGTTTCTATGAAGTATGAACGGTACATTGTTGCAAAAGAGAAGGAAAGAAGAGAGAAAAGTAAGATGATAAAAGAACAAACATTTTCGGATTTTGGTAAAAAAAGTTATAGCATTAGGAGTTGAAAATAAAATGTATAAAAGTTAATATAAGAGAAAAATATTATTGGGTGGCATTAATGAGCCTATTGTATGTTATGCTTATATTATCAATATCTGTTCTAAAATTAACATTATTATTATTCCTAACAAATGTAAAACATTTCCATAAACATACGTTTGAAATAGTATGCTTCTTTAGCCAAAATAATAACATTTTCGAAATCAAAAGAATGTTTATTTTAATTAATTTTCAGTTTGTTATTTGCTGAGATGCCGACAAATCTTGAGCGAAATATAGATTTTTTACAATTCAAAAGAAAAAGCTTTTTAAGAATTTTGAAAATTTTAAATATTATAAAAAAGTTTTCTTAAGTTTCATTAGAAAATTTACAATGTTTTATTTTTAAAGTTAATTTTAAGAGAATATTTAAAAAGATTTCAAGATTTTTGAAGAGAATTATCAAATTTATTAACAAATAATTTTGAGCGAATATTCTACAACTTTTTAAAACATTTTAAAACATTTTAAAAAATTGTAAAAAAAATCTGGAAAATTTTAAGGTAATTTTTATAATTTTGCACAATTAAAAAAAAGGAATAATTCGAATCTATTAAAAACATAATTTTGAAACTTTAACAAATAATTTTAATATTGAGAAGACTTTTAAGAGATAAAAGAAAATTTACATTTTTGAATAATTTGAAATAAAATTTTACATTCTTTTTCAGAATTTGTAAAGGTTTTAAGAAATTAAAAATTTTAATATATAAATATATATATTTAATATTTAAAAACAATATTTAAAGAAAATTTAAAAATATTTTAAAAAATGCGTCGACTCAAGGACCAGGTAAAACAAAAGCATCAATACTTAAAAATTTCTGAGAACCCAGTTCACGGTCGTGAGACGTGGCCATAGGTGTGATTTATCGCGTATATTCTGGGAGCTGGTGTCATTTTTAGTTGACGGTTGCTGACAGTAGGACCACGCAGTGGTTGTTTGATCTTTTTTTTAAATTTTTATATACAATATTTCCTAAATTCATATAATTCGATATAATTTTTTATATATTTCAGACAATTTAAAATTATTAAATTAGAATAGTCCGCAAAGTGTGATTTTGTTTTGAATTCGCCCAATTTGTTGAAATGATATGGGTAGGGCGAAGGGGAATCTTCGATTCTTGCAGATTCTTAAGCACCTCTAGTTCGCAGAACCGGCGGAGAGTTTCCGAGAAATGTATTTCCCCGCCAAAAAATGCAATATAAATAGATGAGTAGCTCTTTAAAACTGCTTTCTTGAACACTTATTATATAAGCTAATTAAATAGTATTTAGTTGAACTTTAATTAAATAAATAAATTCATTAAAATAAATTAAATAAAAAAATATCTAATTTTCTTTTAACTTTTAATACTTTTCACATTTCTTAATTTAGTATATGTACTAATAACTAAGTTATTAAATGCAGCCTTTAAAAATAGGGGGAAAAAACTTTTTAAAAATCTAGGCTATTATTTTCAGCTTCAGTTTAGAGTTAAAAAATGATGTTTTTTTTTTGCAATTACAATCATTTTTAAGGCAAAATACAAATTTGGAATAACTATTAGCTTGTCACAAAGGTAAAACCACATTCCAAGTTTTGACAAGAAGGAATCACCGCTTATCTGTTTCTTTTTAAAGTTATATAAACATAATTTTCGTAAGATTCCGGAGATATTTCAAAAACATTTTTGAAGATTTCACATACGCCGAAAAAAATGCAGAAAATTTTTATGCATTTTTTTATTTTGCAGGACACACAAAATATTAGGAAGAATTAGAGTCAGCGTAAAAGATATTTAGGACTTTCAGAAAATTTGAAGAAATAATTTTTCGAAAAGTTATTCATGTTTTTAAACATTGTTAATCTCTTCAAAAATTCTGAAATTCCTAACTAAATTTTGTCATAAAAAAATTACATTTTTACAATGACCTTCAAAACTTAGAGATTTGTAGAAACTTCCAGAGGCATTTTACAAAAAAAAAATTTCATCCTTCCAAAATTCTTAAATAGCTTCTAACATTATTTTTGAAATACTAAACATTTTATAAAATTATTAAAAGTTGTTTTAAAAATGTATAGAAAATTTTAAATTGTCTAAAAATTTTCAAATTTTAAATTACTT
The DNA here is from genome assembly GCF_010883055.1 of Belonocnema kinseyi. NCBI lineage: Eukaryota > Metazoa > Arthropoda > Insecta > Hymenoptera > Cynipidae > Belonocnema > Belonocnema kinseyi. Next base: position 24,987,150 of record NC_046659.1, on the reverse strand, counting down.
TAAAACCTTTACAAAACTTCTACACCTTTGAAATATCTTTTCAAATCATTCAGTTTTCCTAAAAAATGTTTTAATTGTCCTAAAATCTTCTAGATTCTCTTTCGTGTGTTTTAAAATCAAAACACAATTATTTAAAAGACTAAGATATTCTAAGTTTTTTGCCCATCATTTATTTCATTTTTCTTACCTCTTTGAATGTTTGAAAAAGTTTACAAATTGTATACTACGATACAAAAAATTTTAAGAACAAAGTTATTTCCTATAATATTAGAAAACCCATTTGCAATTAAAATTTTCTTTTGAATCAATAATCTTTAGAAACATTTGGAAAACATTTGATCATGAAATGAAATTACTTAATTGAAAATTGCCATTTACAAAACTAATGTTGCGGCAAACTCGTAATATTTATTAATAGACTTACCATAATTACAGACGGTTTACTTAGATAGTCTTTTTTTTGAGTGACTCCCAAAATTCTTAGAAATTGAAAAAATCAACTGCAAGAATAAAAAACGAACATATATATCTTATCTTTTTCATAACTAACTTTGTCTATTAAATCATTAATATCCAGGGGCGAACTGTGCCTATTACCCCTGTTAATAACAATTAATATGCATAAAAATATTAAATTGTATGCATATTTTAAAACAAATCTCATATTAAATTAACGCAAACAATCAAAAATTCCTTGGAACATTTTTAAATACTCTCAAATATTGCAATTCCTTCAAAATATTTTTACACACCTTAAACTTTTTTTTAAAGCTTTTTAAAGTACTTTTGAATTTTTTCAAATAATCATGCTAAAATTTTTTCAATTCTCTAAAATTTCTTAAAATAATAAAAATAAGTTGAAAATTTCTTGACATCTTTTAAAACATCCTTAAATATTTAAAATCTTTTGAAATCTCTTGAAATTTTTTAAAGCTCTTGAAAATATATTGAAATTTTAAAAATACCATGAAATATATCAAATCCTTTAAAATCTCATATTAATTTACCATAATCAATTGAAAATTGCTTGGAATCTTTTTAAATTCTCTCAAATTCGTCAAATCCTTTAAAATCTTTTGAAATACCTAGAACTTTTTTTCAAAGATTTCTAAAGTACTTTTGATTTTTTTTAAAAAACCCTTCTAAAATTTTTTTTATTTCTTTGAAATTCCTTTAAATTATAAAAACAAATTAAAGATTTCTTTACATCTTTTAAAACATCCTCAAATATTTAAAATCCTTAAAAATCTTTTGAAATTTGGTAAAGCTTCAGATTGAAATTGGAAAGAAGAAAAAAGTTCCAAAACGTTGAATATTGAAATGTTTGTAGATTAGAATTTTGAAAATGGGATCAATAAAACTTCAAAGCTTTGGAAATCTAATTTTAAAACATTTTCAAATATTCAATAAGAATAATTTTCAATTCGATGAGATTCAAGTCTTCAAATTATGAATTGTAAACTTGAAAGTTTATATATAAAAAATTAATAATCATGAATTAATTGAAAGCGTTCAAAATTTCAACGTACGCTTTTCAATTGGGCAATCTCTAAATTAAATTATTTCAGGCTGAAATTTAGAAAACAGAAAAATTTCAAAATGTTAAAAAGTTTAATGTTTGTAGATTAGTTAATGTATTTAATTAAAGTGCTAATAGAAATTTCTAGATTTAAAGTTTAACTATTTCTAAAACGATTTTTGTATATATATCTTTTTTTTAAACATACTTTTAAATTTTGAACGCTTTCAATTTATTTATGATTAATAATTTTTTGTAAATAAGCTTCCAAGTTTACAATTCTAATTTTGAAGACTTGAATTCCATCAAGTGGAAAATTACTTATATTTTATAGTTGAAAATAAGATTTCGAAAGTTTTGAATTTGTATTGATTCCATTTTCAAAACTCTAATCTACAAAATTACAACATTTAACGTTTTAAAATTTTTCTTTTTTCTAAATTTCAATCTGAATCTTTTTAAAATTTCAAGAGATTTGGAAAGATTTTTAAAGACTTTAAATATTTGAGGATGTTTTAAAAGATGTCAAGGAATTTTAAATTTATTTTTATAATTTAAAGGAGTTTCAAATCATTTTAACAAATTTAGCAGAGTTATTTAAAGGCTTGGGTAGAGAGGAAAAAGGGCCGGTATGGATAGGGAGAGCCGGTTATGGATAAATGGGGAGGAATGGTGCTGGGATGAAGAATTAGAAGAATTAAGGAAAAAAGGAAAAAGTCTTGAGAAAGGTAAGGGGAAGGAAGACGTAAAAGAGTGTAGAAATAAATCAGAGGGGTTTCCAAGCGGCAAAGGGGAAACAAAGTAAAGAGGAAAGAAGAGGGAGAGGAAGAGGAAGAGAGAAACGTGAAAATAGCTTTCTGGAATGTGTCAGGTTTGAAGAACAAGAATTAAGGATTCTGGGAGGAGTTAGAAAAGTGGGATGTGACTATGATGAGTGAAACTTGGGCAGATGAGAAGGACTGGAAGGGAACAAAAAAGATGTTACCGAAAGGTAATGTGTAGACAATGCAAGAAGCAAGAAAGGAACACGTTAAAGGGAGAGGGATGGGGGGCATGGCGTCAGGGGTGAAAAAAGAATTAGCAGTAAAATGGAGAAAAGATGGGAACATGGAGGAAAAGGATGGAACAATGATAAGAAAAATTATAATTGGGAAAGTAGA
>NC_046659.1:24981651-24984371 GCF_010883055.1 Belonocnema kinseyi | reverse complement strand
AAGAGGGAGCTCTTCTTAATATTTTGACACCAAAATCATGTCGATACACCTTACCGACTGCGAGTAAAGCCACCCATGCTTTAACTTGACAGACTGTATATAAAAAAGACGACGTTTGAAACAAATAATTAAATTTTCAACCAATAAATATCCATTTTTAATTCCAAATTTCAGTGTTCCGCGAAAAGCGGGATGGTTAAATTTTCAGTTAGAGAATTTAATTTTTACCAAAAAAAAAGAAAACGGAATGTGTAACTTAATAGTTGTGTTCTCAATCACAAAGATGAATTTTCAAAGGAGAAGACTAATTTCCTACCGAAATAACGAATTTCTTTTGAAATATGTGCATTTTCAAACCAAAGGGTTGAATTTTCAACTACAAAAGATCAATTTTTAACTTCAAATATCAATTCTCTACCCAAAATGATATAATCCAATTTTATCCTACATAAATTAATTTTGGACTAACTTTGAAGGAACTTTCAACAAAATAGTTAAATTCTCAATTAAAAAGATGAATTTTCAAGGAATTAGTTTTATATTTATAACAAAAAACACAAATTTTCAACAAAATACATAAATTTTCAAACAAATAATTCCACTTTTAACTAAAAAAGATCAAGGTTCAATAAAAAATATCAAATTTTAAACAAAAATAGAATAATGCAGCTTTTAGTTTATAAAAGCTAATATTCAATCAAAAAATGAAATTTTCCATAGATTATTTTAAATTTTAAACAAAACAGATGAATTTGACACCAAACAGTAGACACAATGGAGGCCTATATCAGAGAATTTGATTAAATCTCTGAAATGTACACAATATCTTGTAAGTACGCAGTTTTACAAATGGAAGCAGTATTTTTTGATTAATATCTTAGTTGTGAACTAATAAAAAATGAAAATCACTTATTTTTAAATTTAAATTCAGTTTAATTTTATTAAGAACTATTGATAAATCTTGCAGTAATCTTAAAACATTATTTTATTTTAAAGAAGTGCAATTAATGAGATAATAATACCAATATAATCGAAAAAGTTTTGTCATCAATTTTTTATTTAATGAAACCATTTTCAATCGAAAAAGTTGTTTACAAATGATTTTTTCAGTGACGTGTATGTAATTATATTAAAAATTTTATTATTTCATTCCTTTTTTTGTTATTTTTCAGATGATCTGTTTGTACGAAATTTATTATTATAAATTGTAAGAAACCTTATACAAATGTAAATTGTTTTCAACTAAATTAATTTTCAATCCAAGAACAATATTATAAAAAGTATTTAGAATAAGATAGAATTCACTTAAAATCAAGCAGGTTCTATACATTATTAGCAGAATCTCTCAGCGATAAAAATTATTTCATAGTCAATTATGCAAGACGTTTTTTCCCATATAAAGCAATAAAACGTAGAATTTGGACATCTATGTTAAAAATAATATAAAAAAGTTTAATTTGATGCCCATAAAATTAATTCTGTCAAAAGACGATTAGTTTTTAACCAACAATGGTATAATGAAAATTTTCCTTAAAGAAATTAATACATAGTTGAAGTTTCAAACAAACAGATGAATTTTCAACCAAGAAGATTAATTTTATATAAAAAAAGACGATGTTTGAAACCAATAATTGATTTTTCTTGATTTCAAATCGTAGATTTCAAATTCTTTATGTCTTACGGTCCAATCGTAAATCGAAAAAATAAATATGAGTCAAAAAAACATGTTCTTCGACACTCAGATATTTATTTAATAGAAAAAACTCCTTTCAAAACTTCCTGACGTTTCAGTACACATGCGTACCTTTTTCAAAGGTTCTTAAACCTAAATAATTATAAAAAAAAATTAGTAATTTTAGTACGAACAAATATGATAGATAATTACGTAGATTTGAATACATTGTTACCTGAGTTAATGGTAGTTTAAATAGTCAAACAGATCAATTTTCAGTAAAAAAAAAGGAACATTTGAGTCAATAGTTTTAAGAAAATTAATTAAAATTTAGTTATTTTTTGAAGTCCCAAAAAAAATTTTTCGAGACTTCAATCGATTACACTACATTTTTTAAAATTGTACGAGAAAAACAAAATTGGCGTAGGTTAGGACGGACGAACAGAAATTGACAGTTTCAGAAATACATGAGGAATACGTAATGAACGATGATGTGATAGGCAAGTTTCCATTGAAAACCACTGATGTGGAAGCGCGTAATTGAGTTTAAATTTGAAATAAGAAATTTAAAAAAAATTTTTTTTTAAATTTAAAACATTTTTTTAAAAATGTTTATATGTACACATCACACATATGCATATATATACACATATATAGCATACATGCATATACACATATATACATATAGAGATGATTAATATTAAAAACATTATTTTATAATACTCTGATAAATTTTATTGATATTTAGAATTTCAGTCTGTAAATTAACAGAAATTTTACGATATTTTTTTATAAAAATAGACTCAATAATACGTCGTTGATAAGTATTTTTTTCTGTAGCTAATATTTTAATGCGTTTAAAACCAAAATCAACGTAATGATTGAAATTCCAAGAATGTTGCGACAAACCTGTATTAAAAATCCCAACTTCACAATCTCTTTTGTGTTATCAACAGTTGAAATCCCTGATGATGTTGCTGAAGTTTTAGCATTAGGAAACAATTTTGGAGTTCCTTTGAATGTTAATAGAATTCCTATCAATAGTTTA
>NC_046659.1:24980285-24981551 GCF_010883055.1 Belonocnema kinseyi | reverse complement strand
CAATCACAAAGATTAATTTTCTATTAAAGAAAATCTTTTTTAACAAATAATAGAATTATCAACTAAATTAATTTTCAATGCAAGAGCAATATTATAAAAAGAGTTAAAAATAAAATAGAATTTACTTATAACCAGGCAGGTTCGACACGTTATTTAGCAGAATCTCTCATCGATTAAAATTCTTTTATAGTAAATTACGCAAAACGTTTTTTCCGATCTGAGACAAAAAAGTCGAATTTGAGCATCTATGTTAAGAATAATAAAAAATAGATTAATTTTTCACCCATAAAATAATTTTTAACTAAGAAGATGAAGTTTAAACAAAAAATATCAAATTTTAAACAAAAATAGAATAATTCAGTTTGCAGTTTATAAAAGTTAATATTCGATAAAAAATGAAACTGTTTACAGATTATTTTAAATTTTAATGGAAAGAGATGAACTTGACACCAAAGAGTAAAAGTTTTAACAAAAAAGATGATATTTTAAACACAAAGATTAATTTTCTATTTTAAAAAATTGTTTTAAACAAATAATAGAATTTTCAACTTAATTAATTTTCAATGCAAGAACAATATTATCAAAATTATTTAAAATAAAATAGAATTCACTTAAAATCGGACAGGTTCTACACATTATTTAACAGAATCTTTCAGCGATTAAAATTGTTTTATAGTAAATTATGGAAGACATTTTTTTTCCAATCTAAGACAAAATAATCGAATTTGGACATCGATGCTAGGAATAATAAAGAACAGATTAATTTTTTACCCATAACATTAATTCTCTACAAAAAAAAAAACGATTAGTTTTCTACCAACAATGATACAATTAAAATTTTCCTTAGACATGAATTTTTAACAAACAAAAAAAATCAGGAAAATAGTTCAATCCTAAATAAACAAGATAAGATTTTAACAAAGAAAAATAATTTTCTACCAGAAAAACGAATTTTCAAACACAAAAATTAATTTTCAATTAAAAATATCATTTTTTGTCCTAAAATTGTTCAGTTGAATTTTTAATCAATTTTTAACAAATAGTTGAACCCTAATCAGAAAGATCAGTTTTCAAACAAATAGTGGAGTTTTCAACTAAAAAAGATAAATTTTTAATTAAAAATATAAATATATAAAACCAGGAACAGGATAATTTCTTTTTAGCTAAAATAATTAATATTTAACAACAAACAATTAAATTTCAACAAATTAATTGAAATTTTACTAAAATAGATGCATTTGATGATACATACATAGTTGAACTTTT
>NC_046659.1:24977882-24980185 GCF_010883055.1 Belonocnema kinseyi | reverse complement strand
CATCTTTTTTGTTAAAACTTTTACTATTTGCTGTCTAATTCGCCTGTTTTAGTTGAAATTTTAAATAACCTGTAGAAAATTTCATTTTTTTATTGAATATTATGTTTTATATACTAAAAACTGAATTATTCTATTTTTGTTTAAATTTTGATATTTTTTATTGAAACTTGATTTATTTTTGTTCAAAATGGAATTATTTGTTTGAAAATTCCCGTATTTTATTGAAAATTTATGTTTTTTGTTAGAAATATAAATATGAAGACCCGATCCATCCATAAACCTGAACATAATTCATTCAATCCCAGATTTCTTAAACCATATATTATTTAAAAACACATAAAACATTGGATGCCTATACATTTTATACAGCTGTTTTGTTGTGAAGGTCAAGTACAAGGAGTTTAATAGTACTTTTCTGATATTGAGTAAAGTTAGTGTAACATTGGTGTATTTTTAGTTATAAGTTAATGTTTTAGTTATTATTTGGATTCAATATAAACATTAAGTATTATTCCTGTGATGCATGGAATTTTTTATAAAATTTCATTGCTGATAAAAAATGTGGTAGCAACTTATTGAGGTTTTGAGGTTAATATTACATTTTGCAATTCAAGAGCGAACTGCTCGCAGTAAACAGATTTATTAAAAAGACGTGAGATGAAAACATAAAAAGCTATTTTTTATTTTAATCCTGATTAAAATAGTTTCTGTTTTTCCACCAAACATTTTATAAATTTGAATGAAATCTTTGTGTAACTTGTAAGAAAAATTTCAGTAAAAGCTTAACTTTTTTAATGTTTTTGTAGTACATTTTCGTTACCTTTCATAGCAAAAAATAATATCTGGTAGATTTTTGTAGATATATACGGAAGATTGACATTAAAATGGCCGAAATTATCTAATTCTGCGACCAGCAGTTCGCTTTTGTATTCTAACATTAATTCCTAACCTCAAAATTTCAAAAGTTGTTATCGCATTTTACACCAGCAATGGACTTTAATATCAAAATCCATGCTGTATAGAAATATTACTTAATGTTAATGTTTATATTAATGACAAATAATAGATTAAACATTAACTTATAACTAAAAATATACTAACCCTACCGATAGAAATCTCAGAGTATATGCTAAAGATTCTCAAGGCTCTGAGAAGCTCGGAGAAATTCTCCGCAGGGACTCAGGTAGATATATTTAATGGTCCAGATAACTCGTTCAAATGCTTTGAAGACTTTAAAATGTTCTTTCCGAACTTGAAATAAAAATACGATCATAAATAACAAGCAGATGCCCTGTATTGCGATTGCAGTCGTACAGGTGGAAAGGCGGTGGTAAATGAGAAGCGTTGATTAGTATTAGCGACCTCGAAATTTGATTCGATTATTATTCCCACAGTGATCCAAAAATACTTGCGCATGCTTGAACTGTGCGTCGCTCATTGGCTCTAGTTCGCGTACGTATTTAAAAATCAAGTACAGACGCGCATGGTAGCCGATGAACGTGACTCAAATCCAATCAAGCGCAGATTAAACCAGATTCGTTGGGATCATTTAACTTAAAGAAAACGCGTGTAACGTTCCATTACTGTCTAACTCACGGTGACGCACGAGTGTCCCTTTCGCACGCGTGTAGCTATCAAAGAACGAGCAATCGTGACAATTTTTTCAATATTTTCCAACTCTGTCTAGCCCATTCACAACTCGTGTCTCACGCATATAGCAATGAAAATCGAGTAGTGTGACAATCGAAATCGACAATATCGTTTAGAGATTTTATATTAAGGATATATTTTTTAAAGTTCGTTTAGCAGTAGCTTCAAAGTTTTGGAGATCTAGAAAATTTTCGTAGTTACAATTGTGCCGGTATCTGCCAAGTTTAGCCCTTCTTGATCTCTCATATTTTTTACACTCCTCATTCCACCATGGAGGGGAATTTGGATAGTCTCGCCAGAGATGAGGTGGAAGATTGCCGAGATAATGGAATAATAGAATTTGAAAATCATGCGCTGATAACTGCGCCCTCTTGGCATATTACCTAAGAGTTACTTTGAAGGCGCAAGCTGCGCGTCGATAAATGACGAAAGTTAGCAATTTCTGAAATGATTTACCAATTAAGTTTCTGCTCAATTAGTCACCACAAAGATATCTTTGTTGTCGATCTGAAAGTTTCGAAAGACTTCGGTGGTCTTCTATTTATATCTCGATCCCCATTTGAAAGAAATTAAAGAAATTGGCGATTTTGATGTTTCGTGTTATTCTTAATTTCATGCATGAGTCGATTTTGAGGTTATGTTTATCAGGTGTA
>NC_046659.1:24976672-24977782 GCF_010883055.1 Belonocnema kinseyi | reverse complement strand
CTAATACATGTGCCCATGACTCCATTTCGTATCCACATACTCTGCATAAATTCTCCTCTTTATTCATCCAATATCTGCATGCTCTCACTCCTTCTCCCATTCCGAACCGTACAACCCTACTCCATTTTTCTTCCTTTTTTATTTTTTTCAGATATTCTGGTTCTGTTAACCTTTGACCATCATATACCATCTATTGTACCTCGAATCTATAATCTTTGCCCATCTCTCTTCTCCTCCTTTAACCAATAGCTCTAACTCTATGTCCTGCCACTCCATAACCCCTTCTCGAATATTACACACCCTTCTCATTTTTCTCTTTTCTACCTCCCATTTTGAATTTCCTACATTGTCTCTCGCTTCATTGTTCCGAATTTCAACGAAACATGCTTGTGCAATTTTACTTCCCTCTCCCCTTTTTAGCTTCTCTTCAAACCTCCATGCTCTCTTAATTTGTCTAGTGACCATATTTTCTCTTCCTAACTCTTTTAACATATATCCTGAGCAACTCCAGCTAACCCCCATTACCCACCTCAGGAATCGCTCATGTACACTCTCTACTTTCCTATGTTCCTTCCATCCCCAGATCTCCACATAATAACACAACACCGCCCACACCAACGCATCAAACAACCAGACCCTCATTCTCCAATCGTTCTTGAACCTTCTCTTTCCTATACCCCATAATTGGCTTATTACTTTACTCGCACATTCAATTCTTTTCCTCACCTGCAGCTCGTTTCCTCCTTCTGCCTCAAACCAAAAACCTAGGTAATAGAACTACTCCACAATTTCCACTTTTTGTCCGTTCATCCTCCAAACGTAATTTATTTTGCTCTTTCTATTCCTGAAACACATCAGCTTTGTCTTATCTATGTTCACCGTCAGCTCTTTTGTTCCCACATACTCTTGAAGATTCTCATCATTAGGTTCATCCCCTTCTCATCATCTGCTAATAGGACTACATCGTCCGCGTATGCTAGAGAGTATAGTTTGCTATTACCCAAAACAGTTCCTCCTTTCCCTTTCTCCTTTAGCTTCTCCTCTAAGTCTGCCAATAGGATACTAAATAGTAACGGACTCAAAGGGCACACTTGCCTTAGACCTCGGCTT
>NC_046659.1:24975022-24976572 GCF_010883055.1 Belonocnema kinseyi | reverse complement strand
CCCTGGAAGCTCGCTCATTTTAGGAATTAATATCACTACTGTTACTATTGTTTATCCTACGTAATGCGAAAGAGTAGAATATAAGTAGTAGTTAAGTTAGACATGGAATTGTAAATATATGTACAGGGAGCGGAGGCCCTCAAACCCATAAAAGGGAGAGATTAAATACATACATACATTTGACTACAGTAATTTAATGAGATTTTAAAGGCTTTGAAATATTTCATGGTATTTTTTAAATTTCAAGGAATTTTCAAGAGCTCTAAAATTTATTTAATGATTTCAACAGATTGTCAATATTTGACGATGTTTTCAAAAGATGTCAAGGAATTTTCACCTTATTTTTATAATTTTCAGGAATTTCAAAGAATTTTAAAGAAGTACTTTAAAAATCTTAAGTAAGAGATCAAGGTAGGTCCAAATATTTTGAAAGTATTGCAATATTTGAGAGTATTTCAAAATGTTGCAAGGAATCTTCAATTTATTACGCTAATTTAATATGAGTATTTGAAAGATTTATTATATTTTAGGATATTTGAGCAGATTCCAAGGAATTCTCAATTGATTTGAATAATGTAGTATCAGATTGTAAAAGATTTGAAATATTTTAGTGTTCTTTTTAATTTTCAAGGAATTTTTAAGAGATTTCAGAAGATTTGAAAGGCTTTTAAATATTTGAGGATGTTTCAAAAGATGTCAATGAATTTTCAATTCATTTTTATAATTTAAAGGAATTTCAAAGAATTTGAACAATTATAGCAGGGTTGTTTTAAAAAACTCTAAAGTACCTTATATATCTGGAAAAGATGTCAATGTGTTTCAAAATATTTTGAAGGTTTCGAAATACTTAAAGAGTATTTTGAAAGGTTCCAATGAATTCTCAATTGATTACAGTAATTTAATATGGGATTTCAAAGGATTTGATATATCTTAAGATATTTTAATAGATTTCAAGGAATTTTCCATTGATTTTAATAATTTAGTATGAGATTTTAAAGGATTTAAAATATTTTAGGGTTTAGAAATTCCAAAGAATTTTAATTATTTTCAACTTTTCAGGTTGAAATTGGAACTGCTTTGTTAAAAATGTAGTTTTTTTTGGTTGATGATGTATCAATTTAGTTGAAAAAATTTGTTTTCTGAAAATTTAACCATTTGTAGAAAATTTTTATTTGTTTTTTTTTTAATTAATTTCTTTTAACTACAAGAAAAGAATTCTTTTTTGTCGAAAAATTAACTGTGATTAAACATTAATTTTTGTATAGAAAATTAGACTTGGTGGAAAATGAATTTATTTGTGCAAAGTTCATGTATTTTATTAAAGATTCCGTTTTTTTAGTATACGATTCAGCCTTTTGGATAAAAATTTAAATTTTTGTTTAAAAATTTAGCTATTTTGTTGAAAACAATTTCAACATTTTTTTTTTAATTTATGTATTTTATTTAAAATCTTTTTTTTCAGAAAACTAATTGTTTTAGTTGAAAGTTGAAATATTTATTTTTAAAAATAGTCATTAATATTAATATAATATTTTATAATTATAATATTA
>NC_046659.1:24966237-24974922 GCF_010883055.1 Belonocnema kinseyi | reverse complement strand
CACTTTCCCCTGGACTTATCACATTAAAGTTTATGAAAAACATAAATATTTTGTTTAAAATTAAAATAATAATTATTATATTTCAAATTACATTGAAATTAACGAAATATTGTATACAAAATAACACTTTCAGCAAATAACTATTTGAAAAATTATCATGTGGGGCGAAGGTGTTGTAAAAAATTTAGTTGATGGTGGTAGATGGAGGGTCAAGGTGTTATAACTATTTTACAGAAAAATAGTCTTTTGACTTAAAAGTTTAAGAAGCGGGACAAATTTTTTTATTTCCTAACTGGCAATTCTTTATTTGTTTAAAATTCGTCTTTCTAGTTGGAAAATTCATAATTTTAGTTAAAAATTAATCTCTTTGGTTAAAAAATGTACTTTTTTTTTAATTATTTTTTTTCGGAAATAAATTAATCGTCTGTGTAAAAAATTAACTTTGCTACTTTTGGTTTGAATTCGAATTTCTTACAGAAAATGAATCTTTATGATTGAAAATTCGTTTCCTTATTTTACAAAGCATCTCTTGGCAGCATCTGCATTCGCTGAAATATCAAATATTACATTTTCTATCTAAAATTCATATTCGGAGGTTAAAAAGTCAACTACTTTGTTGAAAATTTACATGCAGGTTCGAAAATTCACCTCTGGTTAAAAATTTAAATATTTTGTTGAAAATCTTTTCTTTTTGTTTTAAGATATCCAACACTACGTTTTCATTGAGAATTCTTTTTTTTTAATGCAACTCTTTTTGTTTAAAGATTAATCTTTTTTGTTTGAGAATTTTGGCATTCAGTTGAAAATTTATATTTGTAGGTTGAAAATTTAACTATTTGGTTAAAAGTTAAACTATTTGGTGTCTAATGCAAATCTTTCATTGAAAAGCCAAATTTTTAATAAAACCGTTTACACTGATAATGAAAAAGTTTAATTTTCAGTTTTAAAAAATTAACGAATTTGCAATCAAAAAGTTACTTTTTCATCCAAAAATATAACATTTTGACAAAATGGTTAAACTTTTAAATAAGTAGATAAATTTTCAACCAAAAACTAAAAAATATGATTATTCTAAAACAACAACAGCTGAATTAAATAAAAAAATTCATTTCATGAAAATTTTTAAATTTTTAACCAGAGATACATTTTTAACTAAAATAATAAATCTTCTAAACAAAACATTAATTTGTAAAAGGTCGGTCAACCTTAAAACAATTAGAAAAATATTCAACAAAAAAGATTAATTCACAACCAAAGAAAGAAAGAATTTTCAACTAAAATGATGAATCTTCAACCCAAAAAAGATCCATTTTTACTCATTTAGTTTAACATTTAACCAAGTAGTCGAATGCAAACAAAAAATATAAATTTTAAACAAAATATTTGAATCCTCAACAAAGGAGTTTTAACAAAAGATAATTCACAACTAGCAAATTACAGTTGTAGATATATATATATATATGCATATATTATCGGGCGCAAAGCTCTAGAACGAACAAAGAAAAAAGAAAAATATCTACAAAATTGTTGAGTTTTCCACCTAAAAAGGCAGGTTTTAAAAAGCAGTTGAATTTTAAACTTTAAGGGATACATTTTCATTGTGTTCATGTTCATTAAGAAAATCAAGTTTCTACTCAAAGAGATGAGTTTTTAACCAAGAAACAATTTCAGTCAAGACATAAAAAATGCATCTAAATTGTTGAACATTTTCAACAAAAAATTTTTAAAAACTGTTCCCTTCTAGTTTAAAAAACAAGTAATTGGTTCAAAATTAGTCTTTTTTGTAAAACATTAATCTTATTAGTTAAAAATTAATCTTTTGAACATAGAATTTTTTTATGACGAAAAAATAGTTTTTTTAAAATTTAATCTGAAAACAACAAAATTTCCTTCATGATCGATTCAAAGACTTGAATTGCAGAATCTGCCTAATGGTAAATGGATTCGATCTCCTTTGAAATAATTTTTATAACACTTGTTTTTTGTTGAAAATTAATTTTTTTTAACAGAAAATTAAACTATGATATTTTTGGTGAAAAAGTAATTTTTTAAATTAAAGTTTAATCTTTTTAGTTAAAAATCTGTTTAAAAATTTATGGATTTTGTTAAAAATTCGTCTTTTTACATTCTCATCAGAGAAGGTATTAGATTTGTGTAAAATTTGACCCCTCCAGTTTTTGTCAAATGTCCGCGTTTTGAGACCCTCTGAAACCGAAAAACAGGCTTTTACGAATTCGTCTGTCTGCATGCCTCTATGTCTGTATGTATGTCTGTATCTCTGTCTGTTTGTCTGTCTGCGAACACGATAACTTTCGAAAAAATTAATCTATTAGATTGCCCTTTCCCACACTCGTTTAGTGTCCTAAACTAAAGGTCAAGTTCGTTAGCCAGCCACTTTGGATAAAAATTCAAAAAGTGGGCACATTTTGCATATTTTTTAGACCACTTTTTTGAAAATTTCAAAATTCTCTGTAGGGTTATTTATAGCATTCAAAAAGTTGAACAACTTATCCTAATAACTTTTTTTTAAAAATCAAAAATTACCAAAAATGTTTGAAACCACATTTTTTCAAGATTTAAAAATTCTATGTACGGTCGTTCATAGTACTTACAAACTTAACAATTTATTCCTATGACTTTTTTCTATAAATAGAAAATCATCAGAGTTAGAGCATTTTCAAAATCCAAAAAAAAACTAAGATGAACATTTTAAGCCAAATAACACATGATATGAAAAAAAGTCAAAAGAAGAAAAACTTTGCTTTTTGAAGGCCTTACAGGATTATGATAACAACTTTTTTAATTTGGTCGAAAAGTTGAAAATTCCAAATTTGATTCTACCAAAAAAATAAAAAATCCAGAAATTCCATTTTTTGGTTAAACTATGCAAGATACGAAAAAAATAAAATAGCTCAAATTACAAGCACTGGAAAAAACTACAAATTCATAATGAATCACTTTTTGACACAAGTTGCGAAAAAATAAACAAACTAAATGTGTGGAAGACGGTACTCGATACCGTAAAATGTGTAATAAAAAAATGGTTTGCCTAAATAAGATCTAAAATTTTGATTTTCACATTTCTTTGATAGGGCACGCGCTTTTTACATTCACACTATAATGAGAAGGTATTGGTTTCATACGAAAAATGACTTTCGCGGATTCCATCAAATATCGACGTTTTGAGATTTCCTCAGAAGGAACAAAAAGTTTTCAGGTTGGTATCTGTCTGTCGTTGTCGTATGTATACTGGATGTCTTTGGACCGACTAATTGAATCGAATTGGGCTTTGGCAGATAGGTTTAGGGGCCAAAGATTTTTAAATTCCACGTACGGCTATTTATAGCTCACGAAAATGTTAACAATTTATCTTTCAGGATTTTTTTGATAACAAGAAAACTATCACAGTTATGGCTTTTTCAAACTACAAAATGAAAATGAAAATTCTAAACCAATCAACGCACGATATAAAAAAAAGGTAAGAAAAGGAAAACGTTACTTTTTGAAAAACTTACAAGGTTCATAACAGGTTTTATAATTTTAAAAAAAAATCGAAAATTCATCTTTATCGCACAAAAAATACTGAATTATTACATTCTCATCATAATAAGAAGGTATTGTTTTATGGGAAAACTGACTATCGCGGATTTCTTAAAATTTTAACTTTTCGAGAATCCCTAATTCCCAAAGAAACCGGTATTACGATGACGTCTGTCTGCGGCCTTGTCATTATCGTCGTTGTCGTTGTAGTCTGTAAACACAGTAACATTTGAAGTAATTATTTTATTGAATTTCCCTTTGACACACTTTATAAAGACATGAAAAGAAAGGGCGATTTCGTTAGCCAGCTATTTTAAATAAAAATGCAATAATTTGGAGCATTTTCAAAAATTTTAAGACCACTTCTTTGAGATTTGAAATTTTCATATAGTGCTGTTTGTGCACAAAAATATGAACAATTTATCTTGATGACTTTTTTTGATAACAACAAAATTACCAGAGTTTCCAAACTTTAAAAAAGTAATAATAATAAAAACGAAAATGACTATTCTATGTCATTCAACGCACCAAATGAAAAAAGTCAACAAAAGAAAATTATTAGTTTTCAAAGACCTACACGATTATCATAACAACTTTTTGAATTTTGTTAAAAAATCGAAAATTCAAATTTTTGTCGCACAAACATGAAGTATTAACATTATAACATTCTCATCATAATGAGAAGACATTAGTTTTATGTGAAAACTTTCTATCGCTAAATGATCTGAGTAAATGTATTATAAGTTTGATACAGAAGTGTTAAACATAATATAGAAAAGTTAACATTTTGGACAAAATCGAGTGCGTAGCACAAGATACGTGATGAGAATGTGTTCGTTACAGCCGAAGAAGCTTTAACAAAGGAGAATTCACAATCACCAAATTACAGTTGTCGATGTTTGGTTCGTGTGCACAAATGTGGGGCAAATACAAAGACCGAGCGCAAAGGACAAGACAAATGCAGCATCGAGCGCGAAGCGCGAGATGAATACATCGTCGAGCGCGAAGCGCGCGAACCAACAGCCGCGCGCCTTAAGCGCGCTCAAACTTGCAAGCGAAGCGAGCCGCAGCGCAGCGCGCGATGACAATGTGCCGGCGAAGCGGGCAGATTTTTTAGTATAAAATTAATCTTCTTGTTTGAAAATTCTTTTTGCTGATTTAGGATTCAACCATTTTTCTGACAATTCTTTTTTTTTCAACATTAATTTATTGAAGTGAAAATTTAATTTTCCATTTTTGGTTAAAAACATATTGATATTTTTAATTGCAATCTGTTTTAGTAGAGAACTCAGCTATTTTTTAATTGCACTTCTTTAAGTTGAAAATTATTTTTTTAACTAAGAACTGAACTATTTAATTTTTCGTTCAATACTAAGTTCATAATTGAGGCTTCATCTGTTTCGGTTCAAAACGAACCTTTTTGATTGGAAATTCAACTATTTTCTTCAGATTTCTTTTTATTAATTTCTAGAACGATAAAATCTACTTATATTACTTTTGGTTAAAAAATGATATTTTTTTAGGTGAAAATCATATATTTGTTTGAAACTTTCTAGATTTTGTAGAAAATTCGTAATTTTTTTTAGAAACGTAATATTATTGGTTGAAAATTAATATTTTTCATTAAAGATTGAGTTATTTAAAAAAAAATCCTTTTCAGTTTGTGAAAAGCAAACCTGTTTAAAAGAAATTTTGATTCTACTATTTTTGGTTGAAAATTGATATTTTAAATTGATAATTGACCTTTTGTACTTAATAATTAAATTTTTTTAATTTTTATGTTTTGGTAGAAAATTAATCCTTTTGATTTAAAATCGACCTTTTTTCGTTAAAGATTGAACTATTTGGAAATAAATTTATCTGTTTTGATGCAGTATTTCGAAATTCAGAATTTTGTTGAAAATTCGTTATTTTTGGTAGAAAAATAAACTTCTGAATTGAAATTTTATCTTTGTTTCGAGGATTCTATTATTACATGAAAAATTCCTTTTTTTGTGAAAAACTAATTGTTTGAGAGAAAAGTCGATTATACCATTTTTGATAGAAAAAGGATATTTTTAAAAAATTGATCCTTTTTTGTTAAAAATAAAATTTTTTCAAACCGTCTTTTTAAACAGGGAAATTATTCTTCGCGGTTGAAAATTCATTTTCTTCATTGAGGGTTCAATTATTATTTTTTTGAAAATTCCTTCATAGTTAGTCCGAAATTAATTTATGTGAACTAAAAATGGATTATATCATTTTTGGGTAGAGAATTGATATTTGAAATTAAAAATTTATCTTTTTTAGTTGAAAATTCAACCCTTTGGTTTGAAAATGCACATATTTCGATGAAAATTCGTTATTGCGTTAGGAAATTAGTCTTCTCGTTTGAAAATTCATCTTTTCATTGAGAACAAAACTATTACGTTGCACATTCCGTTTTTTTTTTGGTTAAAAATTAAATTCTTTAACTAAAAATTTAACTCTCCCACTTTCGGTAAAAAATTGAAATTTTGAATCACAAATTGATATTTTTGTGTTGAAAAATCAATTGTAAAATGATTTGATGAAACAACTCAATCCTTTCTTCGACCGTTGATATTTATTGATTTCAAATTCTTTATGTCTTACGGTCCAATCGTAAATCGAAAAAATAAATATGAGTCAAAAAAACATGGTCTTCGAAACTCAGATATTTATTTAATAGAAAAAACTCCTTTCAAAACTTCCTGACGTTTCAGTACACATGCGTACCTTTTTCAAAGGTTCTTAAACCTAAATAATTGTAATAAAAATTAGTAATTTTAGTACGAACAAATATGATAGATAATTACGTAGATTTGAATACATTGTTACCTGAGTTGATGGTAGTTTAAATAGTCAAACATTTCAATTTTCAGTCAAAAAAAAAAGGAACATTTGAGTCAATAAAAATTAATTAAAATTTAGTCATTTTTTGAAGTCTCAAAAAAATTTTTTCGAGACTTCAATCGATTACACTACATTTTTTAAAATTGTACGAGAAAAACAAAATTGGCGTAGGTTAGGACGGACGAACAGAAATTGACAGTTTTAGAAATACATGAGGAATACGTAATGAACGATGATGTGATAGGCAAGTTTCCATTGAAAATCACTGATGTGGAAGCGCGTAATTGAGTTTAAATTTGAAATAAGAAATTTAAAAAAAAAAATTTTTTTTTAAATTAAAAAAATTTTTTTTTAAATTTGTATATGTACACATCCACACATATGCATATATATACACACATATAGCATATATACATATAGAGATGATTAATATTAAAAACATTATTTTATAATACTCTGATAAATTTTATTGATATTTAGAATTTCAGTCTGTAAATTAACAGAAATTTTACGATATTTGTTTAAAAAAATAGACTCAATAATACGTCGTTGATAAGTATTTTTTTCTGTAGCTAATATTTTAATACGTTTAAAATCAAAATCAAAGTAATGATTGAAATTCCAAGAATGTTGCGACAAACCTGTATTAAAATTCCCAACTTCACAATCTCTTTTGTGTTCAGCAATTCTAGTTTTTAATCTCCTGCCAGTTTCACCTATGTAAGCTTTATTACAACATTTACATTTAATTAAGTAAATAACACCAGATAAATTTTCAATAGAATCGACGTCCTTTCTTCTTGACAAACAATTATCTAATGTATTAGTGTTTTTAAAATAAACATTAATATTAAATTTTTTATGTGAATTCCTTAATCTTTCTGATAGGCCCTGAATGTAGGGCAAAGTAACATTTAAATTAAATCTATTGTAAGTATCACTCCAATATCTTTTTTTGTTAATTTTATTACTGTTATTGTAAATCTCATGAATGCGTTCTTTAATGATGTCATTTACAAACTCAAGAGGATAGTTATTCTGTACTAAAGTTTTTTTTGAATAGATTTAAATTTTCTTTTCTAAATTGAATGTCAGATAATTTTACACATCTATCAACTAAACCCTTAATTAAACCAATTTTATTCCCAAATAAATTATGTGAATTATAGTTCAAGTATCTACCGGACCAAGACGGTTTTTTATACCAATTGGTTAATAAATCACCATTTGGAGTTTTTATAATTTTTAAATCAAGATAGTTAATAACATTATTAATCTCACATTCATGAGTGAAATTTATACAATCTTCAATACTATTAAATGCATTTAAGAAAACTTGAATTTTATCTGTGGGAATAATAGCTAAAATGTCGTCGACATATCGTTTGTACAAAATAGGTGTGAAATCTAACAATTGTAAAGCTCTTTTTTCAACATCTTGTAAAACTAAATCAGAAACTACAGGAGATAATGGTGAACCCATAGGGCAACCCGAAATTTGTTTATAAATTTTATTTCTAAAAGAGAAAACGGTACCATTGAAAACTGTTCTGGTGGCTATTAGAAATTCATTTTTAGTTATTTTTGTCAAGTTATGATTTAAATTAAGTTTTTCTTCAATGCAATCTAAAGCGAGATCTAGTGGGATGCTGTCAAACATGGACACAACATCTAAAGAAACTATCGAATGGGTTTTTGGTACATTTCTATTTTTTAAACGATCTTTAAGTTCCCAACTATTTTTTACAAATGAATCAGTGTTTATAGAAACTGGTTTTAAAATATTTGAAATATACTTTGATAATTGATAAGCTGGGGAGCCAACAGTGGAAACAATTAGTCTCCAACTTAAATTGGGTTTGTGAACTTTAGGGAGAGCATAAGCTTTTGCTATAACACTATTGTGAGTTTTTAAATGGTATGCAACTTGGTCGTTAATTAATCTTTTATTTTCCCATCTAGTAGCTATGTCATTACATTTATTTTCAATAGTTGGAACCATACTAGTTTTAATATTCTTGTATAAAATATCATTCTTAAGGATGTTTTCAACTGTCATGTTATAATCGTCTCTATTTGCTGCAACTGTAAAGTTACTTTTATCAGCCTTCACAAAAATTAAATCTTTATGATTTTTTTGGAAATTTTCAACTAATTGAACAGATTTTTCTAAATTTTTAAATTTATTAGTATTACTGTGATTTGAAACTATCTGAGTAACTGTTTTTCGAATATTAAATTTTAAATCTTCTTCTTTAATATTTTTGATAGAATTTTCAATATTAGCAACTA
>NC_046659.1:24960455-24966137 GCF_010883055.1 Belonocnema kinseyi | reverse complement strand
AATGTTTGGAGACAGATTTTGGGTTTTAGACATAGACTTTTGACCTCTCCTTCACCCACTACTTCTTTAGCTAACATAGAAACCACCAAAAAGATGGAACAGTTCATTGATACATTCAGTGAGTCTAGCTCCCCTCCAAATGATTTACCTCCTGTTCCACCTCTCCCTGATACTCGACCCCCCTCTGTAGAGACTCTAGCTTCTCATCCTCTCTCCATGCCTCTTGAGCTCCAGGAGTTGAAACGGGCTATTAAAAACTCAAAAACAAAATCCTCCCTCGGTTTAGATAAAATTAACTGTGAAATCATTCAAAATCTCCCAGAAAATACCCTCAACCAACTCCTTATAATTAAAAATTTAATTCTAGATGAAGGTTCATCCCCCGAATCGTGGAGTAAATATTTAGTTTTTCTCATTCCTAAACCGAACTCGGTTAAATTCCGGCCTATAGCACTTGCCTCCTGCTTCTTGAAACTTCTTGAAAGATTAATTACTACCCGTTTGAACTGGTGGTTGGAAAACCAGATGCTTATACAGAATTCGCAATTTGGATTCAGGAAGAACCGATCCTGTGCTGATGGTTTGGCTACTTTATCTACAGAAATCCATACCTCCTTTGCAGAAGATTTTTATACGGAAAGAAACATCTTCTTTAAAGTAAATGGTTCAAATCAGGGCCCTTATAAATTTAAGAGAGGTCTCCCTCAGGGTTGCGCCTCCAGCCCTACGTTATATAACATATATACAACAGACATTCATAAATACATTCATCCTCTTTGCAGAATTTTACAATATGCCGATGATATCGTCATCTTCTTTTCATCACGAAACCTTGATGAATGTATCTATATCCTTCAGAACAGTCTAAACAGTCTGAATCCCTCATGAGACCCACGTGTTACTAAATGATCAGCGACTCTCCCTCTCCTATGAAGCTGTCTTCCTGGGAATGATATTTGACTGTGAATTAAGCTGGGTTCCCCATTTTACTCGGCTAATTGAAAGAACCAATAAAGTCATCAATATTAAAAAATTCCTTAGAGGAATTTGGTGCGGGGCCTACCCTAAAACCTTGCGTATGCTTTACCACTCTCTCATAAGAATCTTTCTAAAGTATGGATGCCAAGCCTTGACTATTTATAAATCTAAATGCTAGGACCAAATTTCAAAATTTAAAACCGCATTTTAAGACTTATCCTTGGTTACCTTAGAGCAACGCCTATTCCAGTTATGTTTGCCGAACCTAAAGAACCTCCTTTATCCCGCCGATTCCAATTTCTAACAAAAAAACTTCTACTAATAGTTTTCTCGATGAAGACCATCCATTGCTTGAGTCTCTTTATCATTTAGAGACTATCACCGCTAAAAATAATGTTTACAACTTCAGAGAGCTATTCTCTTTACTAAATGCTTACATTTACCTTAATAAATTTGAACCCAAAATCATGTACTCATATACTCGAATCAATTATCTCTTGGATTACTCCCTTGAATTTGAAACTCCTAATATCAATCTAAAAATTGGTAAAATGCTGATGAATAGCCCTTTTCCTAATAACATGTCCCCCTCTCAAAATTTTCAAAAAATTTAAAATATTCTACCATTCCTCCATTTTTACGGCTGAATCTATTGCCATCTCTGAAGCTTGAAATATTATAATAGAAAAAGAAATATCTCCCTCCATAGTAGCCTCTGACTCTCGCAGTGTTCTATCCGCCTGCTTGAACTTTCACCACATAGAAACTAAAAACTTCATTATCTACAAAATCAGAAACCTTCTTTCTTATGCAGAAAATAATAATATAAAAGTCAGCCTTTATTGGTTACCTGGACACAAAGGTATATGCGGAAACGAAGTTGAAGACAAGCTCGCCAAGTTAGCTTTAACTACCAGTACCCGTTTAGAGATCAGAATCCCTTATACCGAATTTTACAGACATATTTCTGATAAACTGTATAATCTGTCTAAAGCTAACTTAAAAGGGGACAGTAATTGTAGAAGAGTGGGTCTTTATTATTTCGAGAACTATTTTTTGGATTCACCAAAACCTTGGCTTTTTGAGTCTCAATTGAAAAAAAGAAGTGATATTGTTAATATCGCACGCCTTGAAGTAATCATTGTGCTCTTTCCAGTAGCTTAGCTAGAAAGAACTTGCTAGAATATGCGGATTGTCCTTGTGGAGATTTTGACCAGGATATTAATCATGTTATCTGGGCCTGTCCCTGTTTCAATGAACAGAGGAAAATACTAGAAAAACCCTTAATGAAACTGAGGTAATTCCCGCCATTCTGTGTGGAGAGCTTCCTCTGCGAGACTAATAGTTCTGCTTGTCATTCAATTCTTAAGTTTCTGAAAAACTGTAAATTGTTGGTTTAGCCTCTGCTACCTCTTTTAATATTTACCTAGTAAGATTAGTTATACGTACACCTCATGATTAGAACCTCTCGCACTTGCATGGCATGTGAACCCAAGAAAGTTGTAAAAGATAAATACCAGGGCACTACTAAATTTGAACCTACACGTTTATCGCCTGATAAACACCTATTGCGCCATCTACACATGAATTTCTACAAATGAAATAAGCCATTACTCGCCATGACCGCATAGGTCTCGCTGCTACCAGCAAGGGGCATCTACAGTGCGGAAACCCAGATGTTTCTACAGATCTAGTTCTAAAGAAACTCACCAAAGAATAAGAAGAACTACTAATTCCAACTTACAATTAAGTCCGTCCAGCATACGGAGTCAATGGATCAGTTTTTATAACTTTCAAACAAAGATATTTTTTTACATTTTAATTGACTACCAGGTAATAACTATCTATCAATAATTTGTATGATTTTTATATTAATTTTATTTTGTCACGACTCTTCACTTGCATCTTCTTTCGTTCCAATTTGCTTAAAAGGGTCATAACTGGGGACGAAACATGAGAACAATTAAGAAAAAACGGCGACTTTCTAACTGTCTTCTGAGAGAAAATTGCATAAATGCAAACAAAAAAGAAGAAAATCTGTAAATTATAAACCAAAAATTTAATTTTCGATTATTTCATTATTTTATTTTACACTATTACCATTTGAGAGCGACGGAGGGGGTCATCTGACTTGGGTGGCATATCATGATTGGATTATGTTCCAATGCAGCAGCTTTGGTAGCCACGCTGAAATGGGTTCGATTACCAAAGCAAAAAGAGGAACTGGTTGCATAACTGTCCCATATATACTCTAAAGAGTTATAAAAAACGAAGTTTTAATGCCACCATTGTCTTCAATGTAAAACTTCTGCTTAATGATACAATAAGAATCATCTCTTGCTGAGACTCAGTTGAAATTTTTGAGTTACAAAATATTTAAGAGTTTTAGTTTGCAACTAAATACGTACTGATACTGGTACTCGATAAGTTGCGTAGTTGCAGGACATACGAAGCAAGATTAATATATATTAGGGTGGGTCAATTTTTTTGCTATGTAGCGTACCCCCTCACGGTGTTCTTTGGATCATTTTAAGAATTTTTGCCCTAAGAATCATACTTCTAAAATGGATGCCGAGCCTCCTAATTTTTTAAGGTAGGTTTTTTTTCCAAAAAGTGACTCAGATTATCCAACAGATAATTAATTGTCAAACATACCGTTCTCAAGCCAAAAAACTTGATTTTTTTTAAATAATGAATTTTACGAAGCAATTGTGTAGAAATTTTTAGAAGCTGAAATTTATTAAAAAACTTTTCCCCATATTTTGCGTCCTTAGACTCAAAAATCAAATTTCTGAACTTTTGCCTAGTATTTTCGATAAATAAACCCAAAGTGGCAAGCCCTATCTCCAAAAGGTTTAAAAAAATGGCCTTAATAGATTTTATAAGATTTTCCAAAAGCTGCAATTTCTCCCTGAAACTTTGTTCCGTATCTCTCATCCTTTGGTTCAAAATTTGAATTTTCGAGTTTTTGCATAGTATTTTCGATAAATAAAAACTAAATGTTAAGTCATGTCCAAAAATGCTTTTAAAAAATTTGAATGAATTTTTTAACGCTGCAATTCCCCTACGGAACTGTTTTTCGTATTTCACGTCGTTTCGCTCAAAATTTTTATTTTTTCGTAATATTTTTCACGAATAAAACCGAAAAGACAAGTCCTATAAAAATGGTTTTAAAAATTTTACAGATCTTTCAAAAGCTATAATTATTCCCTTAAACTTTTTTACGTGTCTGTCGTTTGCCTTAGTATCCGAATTTTGGATTTTTGCAAAGAATTTTGGATGGATAAAATCATAACCGTATTACATTTTCAACAAAAGAGTTGAGTTGCGTTTGGATGGATAAAATCATAACCGTATTACATTTTCAACAAAAGAGTTGAGTTGCGTAACTAAAAAGTCCATGGTTTTAAAAAACATGTGAATTTTAAAGCTCTTGAATATTCAACCAAAAAAAAGGATAAATTCTGTGTTCAAAAAGACAAATTTTCAGCAAACCAGTGGATTTTTCAAATACAAAAGGTGGCTTTTTAACAAAATAGTCGATTTTTACAACATAATCGAATTTTCATCAAAATAATGAAGTTTTCCACCAAACAGTAAAATTTTCAAACAAAAAAGATGAATTCTGAACCCAAACTATAATGGCAGGCTTTTCAAATAGAAATAATTAACTTTGGTGAACATTTTTTGATGAAAAATAAACAACGTGTCTCATAATTTCCCTTGGAAAACAATATATTTGAGCCCCAAACTTTCGGTGGAATAAAGAAATTATGTTGAAGAAACGGTTTCTTTAATTCAAAACAAATATTTTTGTGATATTTTCATAAATATTTAAAATTAACATTAAATTATATGTTGTGTAACTTTGATTAATATTTCTTTGTTTATTGATTGCTAATGACGTCGTATTGACATTTTGACAATTTCAAGTCATTTGTGTTCAAAATTGTTCAATCATGAATGTTTTGATTTTAAAAGTCTTAATGTTAGAAATATTAAAATTTTTTACAGTCTTTATTATCGAAATTTTTCATGAAGTATATCGAATTATCTCTCTAAGTCACGAATTTTAGATTCATAATTTGTTTAAATCATTTTCGAGTTGCTTCATCTCCTGATAAATCCCTAAAGGAGTCCCTCAACCCTGCCGAAAAAAGGAAAAGATCGGAAAGGCCACGTCGGAAAGGTTCAGAAAGGTTTCGGAAAGAGAATCGGAAAGGGCTATGTCAACTTTGCTTCTGTTTCTTCGTGAACCTTGAGCTGTCCCACGAACCTTTCCAAGTCTTTCCGAATGTCCCACTCTCTGACTTCTTTCTGATCATTTCCGAATGTCGCCGAATGTTTCCCAATGGCTCCCCACTTAACTCTTTCTGAATGTATCCAATTTTCTTTCTGAACCGAATAAAAAAATATATATTCTCGTAATAAAAATTTATTTTTAACTCGAAAATCATTTTAAATTGCAGCGTTCCTATTGATTCCTGTTGACTTTAGCAAAGAAGTTTCCTCAAAACCTAGAAACAGGGGAATTTCATAACTCAGAAAGCATTTTCGACTTTCGTAAATGACGTACATTATTGCTGTAGATTATCATACCCAAATATTCTAAATTTCGAATATTCCATTTGCACAAGTCTCATTTGTAATCACTATAATAAGTCCTTGATAAAATTGCTTCTTTGCATTGTAAAAATAATGCAC
>NC_046659.1:24956335-24960355 GCF_010883055.1 Belonocnema kinseyi | reverse complement strand
AGCTTGATTGAATGATAAAAAGTCATAAGAAGCGTCTCTTTTACCAATTTCCATATTCGGAATAAAAAACAAGGTTTACTAAAAAAGTAACTGAGCACAATGGCCTTTTTGCTGAAAACACTTTGGGAAATTAGGAATATCCGAAATTTCTTGTGATTTCAATCAAGAATCTTTGGAAACTCTCTGACAGCATCTCGTCTCTGCTTGTCTTCAGCGCCATTTTGACCTCAGATTGTCGCTTAATCACCCTCACACTCTCTCACTTCCAGTTGTGCGATCGATAAACCCAATTGATAGTAAGCATACGATTTCACTAATCTTCGACTGCACCAAAAGAATTGTATGTCATTATATGTATTAAAAAAATGTCGTTAGTGAATGTCAACCTTTGCCAATGATAATGACTCTTGTAGATCTCACGAAAAAAATCACATTTAATTTCTTTGTTTCAAATGATCTTTGGTTCAAAATCAAGTTCAGTGCAACCGACTATCTGCCATAAACAATATGAATGAAATCGAGTAACAAATGTGGGACACACAGAGGAAACAATTCGAAAATTGAAGTAAATCTGATTAATTTGTTGAAAATTTAGTCATTTTGTTATGGAGTCATTCTTTTTGGTTGAAAATGTAACTTTGTTGTTGAAAATTCATTTTTTTGGACGAAAACTGCATATGTTTAGATGGAATTTGCATAGTTTTGGCTGAAAATCACAACTATTTGATTAAAAATGAATCTGTTTCATCTTTTTTTACTGCAAATACAACAAATCATAGTTGAAGGTGAAAATACTTGATTCTTTTTTTTTTTTGATGATCCACCATTTCAGTTCAAAAATATTTTTTACATAATTTATCTATATTTAATTATATTTTTTTATATTTCATTATATTTATATATTTATTTAAAAAAGAAAAAGGGCTGCGAAACCAAAGACATAAAAAACGGCGTGTTGAAAGGCGGATTTGAAATATGGTCAGGAGTAGACTGTGAATCACATGGTAAATAAGGATTAGGTTTGATTTTGAATGAAAAAGCAAAACAGCATCTCGGAGACCATGGTTTCGTATCTCCCAGACTGCTGTGGGCTAGGATGAAAGTAGGAATCAGAAGATTATTTATCATAGGATGCTACGCGCCAGTTCATAGTGATCCTAGAGAAGTAAAAGACGTCTTCTGGGAAACTTTAAATGACACAATAAATATTTGCGAACATGTGGAAAGAAAAATTCTACTAGGATACATGAACGGATGGGTGGGCATCCAAAATCAGGATACAGAAAGAGTATTAGGTAATTTTGGGGATCCAATAATAAACTATAACGGAGATAAATTAGTCGGTCTATGCTTAGAAAGGGGTCTGTTTATTACAAATACTTGGTTTAGGCATAAAATGATCCACATGTACACCTGGTGTCAAGGAAATAGCCGCAGTATAATTGACTTTGTTGTTGTGGATGAAAGACTAAGAGAGTTAGTCAAAGATACAAGGGTCATGAGGGGTCCTGAATGCAATACTGATCATTACCTTCTGATTTAAAAAATTAACTTAGGTCGGGGATGGAGAAAAAAGAGAAACAAGAAAAAAAAACGCGAATCAAAATTGAGAACCTAAAGAAACCGAATGTGCGAATAGATTTCCAAAATAAGATAATAGAAAGCATAGATAGGGCAATATGGGAGGACCGTATGAAAAACAAAGATTTACAGGGCGCTTGGATAATGTTACGCGATATCTTTGTTAGATGTACGATCGAAGTGTGTGGTACAGCAGTTGTAGGTAGAATGTCTGGTGATGCGTGGTGGATTCATGAAATTGAGGCTGCCAAAAAAGCAAAAAGAGAAGCGTACAAGAGAACTTTGAACATCGCAGGTCTTAGCAATGAGGAAATAAGTAGACGCAGAAATGATTATAGACGCGAAAAAAGGATACTTAAACGATTAGTTGAGGAAAGTAAATATATAATTAGAGCAGAAGAAGAGATGAAAGTACAAAACGACTTTGAAGGAAGAAGGAAACTACTTTATAAAAAAATGAAAGGAAACAAAAGTACAGGATTTGTCAACATGAGAAATAGTAGGCGGGAAATGGTATATGATGCAGACGGAATACTCGAGGCTTTCAGAGACTATTTTAGGAGACAATTCGGAGATGGAGCTATAGGACATCACAACTGCGATGTTGAACACAATGCGATGGAACATTTAATTGAGAAAGTTTTTGTCACTGAGGGTAGGGATATAATTAACAACTTGAAAAACGGTAAGGCTGCCGGGTAGATGGTATTAACGCTGAAATGCTTAAGCACGGTGGCGCGTGTATACCACATAGACTGTGCAAATTGATAAATTTATGTTTCGAGATGGTAGACATCCTAGACGATTAGAAAAAAGCCTTTATCGTACCAATATACAAAAGAAAGGGAGATAAAAGCGACTGCAATAATTACAGAGGGATTAGCTTATTAAGCACCGCAAGTAAAATATATTCAAAAATACTTATTCGTAGGGTAATGAAAATAACAGAAGCAAAGATTTGGGAAGTCCAAAGTGGGTTTATGCCAGGAAAGTCATGTACGGATCAAATATTTAGCTTTAGGCAAATAACAGAAAAAAGTTTGAAAGTAGGAAAAAAGTTTTCTTTGCATTTGTTGACCTAGAAAAAGCTTTTGACAAGGTAGATAGAAGTAAACTTTAGGAAGTCCTGAAAGAATATGGAGTCAATGGATGGCTCCTACAAGCTATAAAAACAATATAAACAGGTAGCAAAGCGAGTGTAAGAGTGAATAGGAAACTGAGTGACTGTTTCGATATTATTCAAGGAGTTAGACAAGAATGCGTTATGTCTTCATGGTTATTTATATTATTTATGGACAAGTGTTTAAGAATGGCTCTCTTCGACGAAGAAGGTGCGGATCTCGAAACAGTAAGGGTCCGTGGGTTGGCGTTCGCAGATAATAAGGTTGTTATGGCAGAGTCTATTAAGACTTAAAAAGAATGTTGAATAAACTAGATGCAAGCATGAAGGGCATGGGCCTCAAAATTAACGCAAATAAAACAAAAACTATGGTGTTTGAAGGAAAGAGTGAGAAAACACTATGCAATATTTTATTAAATGATGAGAGAATTGAACAAGTTGATAAGTTCGTATACCTTGGTAGCTTATTTACTAGGGACGGGAAGATAGATAAGGAATTAGATAGACGCATAAACAAAGGTAAGAAAGTTATTGGTAGCGCATGTCCCCTTATCAGAAGTAAAAATATATCAAATAAAGCTAAAATGGCAATAAATAATTCTATATTTGTACCGACTGTACTATACGGTAGCGAGACATGGACTTAACAAGAAAAAGATAAAGTAAAATTAACGCAATTGACTTTAGATTCATGCGCATAATATGCGGTAAAACCCTGATGGACAAAGTAAGTAACGAGATAATTCTAAAAGAATGTGGTGCAGAAGAGACGCTAGAAGACACATGGGAAAGAAATCGGTTAAGATGATTCGGACATTTTGAGAGAATGCCAAATGAACGACTAACGAAACAAGTGTATCAAGGTAAAGTAAATGGCAGCGTGTCCAAAGGTAGACCGCGGAAAGAATGGTTAGAATGTGTGAATGAGACCCTAGTTAGAAGAGACATAAGAAGTGACAGAAACACGAGAGTCGGCATGAAAGAATGCATGGACACAAAAGAAGCTAGAGAAGTATGCCAGGACAGGAAAGTACGGCGGCAAATAGTTACTAAAAAGAGTGAATGACGCGTGGAATAAAGGACCTTGGCCACTAATGGACCCAAGTGGGGAACCTTACATAAAGACTTCGTGAGGTTCTTCTCTTGGGGTGATTGCTAGAGAGATTGATCAGCAACCTGGGTCGGAGCAGTGTTATGGAACGAACGTGTTATTTACGTAAATAACACGAGAATTCTGGATCAATCTGAAAATTCTCTATCCCTTCCACACACTACTCCTTTCCCCTACCGAGTGAGTCACGCCTACCCCGAAAGGGAAA
>NC_046659.1:24951868-24956235 GCF_010883055.1 Belonocnema kinseyi | reverse complement strand
GAAAGACATCAGGACTAATCTACATGTTACAGAAGACCGAGCAATGGAGATTAAACAACAGGTTGATTTGGCGTGAAAAAACGACGGCAATGAACATCAGTTTGAGAAAGCCGCGACAAACGGTCAAGCAGGATCAATTGATGTTCTTCCTCAACCTATTGATGATCCAACACCACCACATCCTCCAGAGGTGGATGACCTTTTACAACCAGAGGCAGAAGCAGAAGCAGAGGTTGAGCAACCAAAAAAGCGACTAAAATGGACATACCATATGAACAGAGATGTTATGCGCCTTTATTTTTTGGCAGAGAAATGTGGGTAAAGTGTGAGGAGAGAACATCATAGACTCTTTTTACTTAAATACCCAGAGCTAGCCAGAAAAATAAATGAGCAGAATCTGGCAGATCAAAAACGCTCAATATCTGTAAACAGACTGCTTTCAAGTGTTGAAATAGCTGCTATCAAAATGGAAGTGGAACGGCAGCTTCCCATTGATGAGCTCGCCTTGGAAGATGTGGATAACGAAGACTTGATTGATGCTGAAGGCATAGGTGCTAGGGATAATGAACATCATGCACCGGATCTATTAGAACCACATCCCGATATTACTAACGATGATGTAGATAGGGAAATCTCAGAAGAACTACAGCACCTGGTAAGGAATTTTGGTCATGCTTTACTAGAGTTCACGTATGTGGAAACAACACTGAGGCATTCTCTGCCCAAAATGAACATCACAAATTATCTGCGTACACTAATAGCACATCTCGACAGTAAGGCTTTACCTACGTATTTGAACGTAGAACAAAATGCGTTAGAGGTGCAAACTTTTGTATACTGTGCACCATGGAAGATCAGGTTGGATATGGATGTCAGCAAAATAAGGTGCATACTGGGTCGATTAACTCAATATAAAAAAGGAAAGAGAACCAGAAAGCTGATGAACCATGTTACTAAAATCATCCACCCTCGGCACATCGAGACAGTAACGCCACCAATATTGGATGAAATTTTAGACTCTCAACGACAGAGACTTGATGTTCTTGCTGCCAGACTGCGTCGGTACAAGAAAAGTAATGCACGAAGCAACAAAACCAAAACTTTCAGACAGATGAAAGAAGGTTCTATCGTGAACTGAGAGTAAAGCCAAATAACCACCAAGGCACCGAAGTCCCTCAAATGGAACATATGACTAACTACTGGTCGAGCGTTTGGGGAAAAATGAACAGATGCAATTTGGACAATGCGTGGTTCAAACTTGAAGAAGCAAGGGCAAGCAATAGCCCAGAAATGCATCTAACAAACATCACAGCTTTGGATGTTTCAGTTGTCTTGAAGAGGGTAAATAATTGGAAAGCTCCAGGTCCGGACATGGTGCACAACTTCTGGAACAAGTACCTGACGAATGTGCATCTTGCGTTGGCAAGGTGTTTTCAGAAGATCATTGAGCACCCAGATTTGATGCCAGGTTTTATGCTCCAAGGTACTACGTATATGATACCAACAAAACCAGATGCTCAAAAACCATCTGACTTTCGACCGATAGCCTGTCTTCCAACAATTTATAAATGTCTTGCAGCTATCATTGCAGATAAGGTATATTCTCATTGTGACAAGAATGACATTCTTACAGAAGAACAAAAGGATGTTGTAAAAACTCACGAGGCTGTAAAGATCTAGTCACTATAGACGCTGTTGCCATGACTCAAGCTCATAAGCATCAAATGAACTTACACATGGCATACATTGACTACAAGCAAGCGTTTCCTTCCGTTCCGCATGACTATTTGCTTGAAGTCTTAAAACTTTACTAAATCTGTCTACGCATTATTGACTTTCTAAGCCATGCGATGAGGCTCTGGGGTACAAGAATCAAGTATTTTGATCATGGACAACCAAGGATAACTGGATCAATACGCTTTACGACGGGTATATTTCAAGGAGACTCCTTCAGCGCACTATGGTTCTGTTCAGCATTGAATCCATTAAGCAAAACACTAAACAGCATGTCTCATGGGTTCAGAATTCATGATAATGAGGATGGTCATCAAGTGACCCATCTTCTTTACATGGATGACATGAAGCTGTAAACTAGTTCAGGCCAGAAACTGCAGCAAGTGATTGATGTCACAAAGCAGTTTTCCAATGATATCCATATGGAGTTCGGACTAGATAAATACAAAACAGTGCGTTTATCCAGAGGGGAATTAGGGACCGCAGAGTTAGAGAACAAGTTTGAAAATGACATCGAGGCAATGGCTGCAGGCGAATCATATAAATATCTGGGTATTCTTCAATCTAAGGGTATTCAACATACGATAGTTAAGACAAGCCTAATGACTGCCTTTACTACGAGACTCAGATTAATTATGAAGAGTTTTCTCAACTCGGCAAACAAAATCAGGGCGATCAACAAATATGCCATCTCTGTCCTCACGTACTCCTTTGGGCTCATAAAATGGTCTAACACTGACCTTGAAAAGTTAAACAGAATTGTTCGCGTAGAAATGACGAAGCACCGAATGCACCACAGAAATTCAGCGATTGAAAGGGTAGTTCTACCACGACATTTAGGGGGTAGGGGCGTTGCAGATGTCAAAAAACTGTGTGAGTCACAAGTTATACAGTTACGAGACTATTTTAACAGCAAACGAAATGTTGCGCTTTACAGAACCATCTGTCAAGCGGGTCTTGAATACACGCCCTTAAATTTGTCCTCAGGTGGGGCCTTGAATATCAGGGCAGAAACCATAGAGGAATTAGAAATACAATAGAGGCAGAAAGCCAACCATGGCGAGCACCCCAACACGTTAGATCAAAGTGAAGTGGATAGTGAGGCATCTAATATTTGGCTAAGAATGGGTGTTCTGTATCCAGAGACGGAAGGATTCGTCATTGCAATACAGGACAAGGTTGTCAGCACCAGGAATTATCGCAAACACGTGTTACATCAAGACGTCGTTGACCGGTGCCGATTATGTGGAGATACCAACGAATCCATCGAGCACATTATTTACGGCTGTCGCGTAATGGCTCAGAGAGAATATACGCACAGACATAATGATGTAGCGGGCATTATACATCAACAACTTGCCCTAAACCTAGGACTCTTAAAAGAATGAGTGCCCTTCTATAGATACATTCCAATGCCCGTTTTAGAAAGCGAAGATTACATCTTATATTGGGATGTTACTATCCAAACGGATCATTACATCCGGGCCAATCGACCTGACATCGTGATGCGAGAAAAAAAAAGGTGGAAGAGTCTACATCATCGACATTGCTTGTCCGCTTAACCGAAATTTGCAGTCAACCTGTACAACCAAGATACATAAGTATAGCGAGTTAAGGCATGAAGTAAAGACCATATGGAGGAATGTGAATCATGCATCCATTCATCCCATTGTGATTTCGGCTACAGGCAATGTGCACGCAAGATGCACTAAAAATCTTGAACATTTATGAGTCAGTAGGGTATTAGCAGCAGCTCAGAAGGCGGTTTTATTAAACACCTGTCGCATTGTAAGAAACTTTCTTGATCATCAGGAAGCGAGCGACTAAAAACCCGTGGAGTGGCAGATGGTAGCTCTACGAAAGCATCCAGAGGTGACTGTTGTCACCTCCAAAACTCGTGGCCGCTCGTAATTGTATACCTACAACATCATCGCAGGAGGTTTCAACAATCGTATTAAATTATTTGAATTAAGTTATAACATTCTAATCTCATCAGTCACTTGACTTAGTCCGGGGCTATGATGCATCACCGGGTTTACCCGAGTAAAAGTTTAATAAAAACACGCAATAATAATAATAATAATTTATTTCAATTAACATTTAATTCATATTTTTTAATTTCATAAATTTATTAGTGAATAATATGTTATTATATATTTATTGTATTAATTTAAATAATTAATCTATATAAAGAGAAGCCACACTAAGACCTGCCGCGGGCGGTCATCCGATACAGGAAGAGCGATGCTTTCTTGATCGTAAGACCAAAAGACGAATGCATCAACTCGCCATAAAGATAGACTGGGCGAAACAGTACGCGTCCCGCATTCAGTGTGTGATTGCCTACATCACATCTGGCAAGAATTTTACCGCCAAGGTTCGAAACTTTTCGCGCGAACTTTGGACCCGTTATCAAACACTTAACAAGTCAAGGCTGCTGACAAGCAGGCAGCACATTGTTGAGAGAACACGTATACTATCTGACGCTAAGAGAATTCTAGAGAGGAGGGAGAGGTGGGTCAGAGAAAATAAACAGTTTCTCTCTGACCCATCTCAACTCTTCCAAGACCCTCCAGTTACTGTCGAACACCCACCCAAACCAGAGGAGGTCGAAGTATTTTGGAGAGAAGTCT
>NC_046659.1:24932245-24951768 GCF_010883055.1 Belonocnema kinseyi | reverse complement strand
TTTATATATTTGAGAATTTTTGAAATACTGTGAAATTGTTGGATGAAAAAATGTAATTTGCCTTTTTTTCCATTTTTTGTTGTTGCTATTTTTCACAAAAAAAATTTTTTTATCTTTATTTGATAAAACAGTTCGGCGATGGCTTACCGTCAAGTCAGCGGCACGCTCTACAAAAATCATTAAATTTTAAAAAATGACTAGGTTAGATTTTTTTGCTTTACAATGTTCTATGAATTGCTTTTTTAAGAACAACCCTTATTTAAAAAAATTACTCCCTGTGATGGAAAAGGTATTAAGAAAATGACAAGGCAGACGTCGACAGTGCGCACGTGCCAGAATTTTACGTAATTTCCATATTTTTCGAATAATTGTGTCGAAATGTATGAAAAATATTGTGAATAAAAATAACAAAAAAAAAGTTTAAATAAATGAGAGTTTAGAGGGAGAGAAATTTCAAGTATATTTAGAAAAAAACTGCGAAAAAAGTGTGAAAAGTGTGGCGAGCAAGCCTATTATTTACATCTGTTGGCATCTGTCATCTTCAAAAAAATGTTTAAAAATTCGGCAAAAATCACGGAAGATGATGTTCCAGGAGAAAAATTAGTGCACAAATCGGTCGAAGAGGAGTGTTAAACAGCTTAAACGATGGCTGGAATATAGGAAACGATCTTTAAAAGGTAAAAAAGGGATTTTGTAGAAAGGTTATTTGAGGATGTGTTTGGCAGGTATTAATATTTTCTTTCTTTGCTAACATTTACTTACATATTGAATGAATAATTGGTATCAGGGTTTCGAACCTCCTAAAAGTTTTGATAAAAATAACATCTATTTAATACTTTCACTCGAGCACGCAAAACTATTATATGTATGTATTTATAACCAGTTTATACGAAAGAAGCAAAATTTATTACTACAATCCTAATACCAGGAAATCACTAACAAATGACTTTTTATTGACTAAACTTGAAAAAAGAAGTGGAAAATGTAATATTGTGTTATTTTATATTTGTATGAATATTAAATAATTACTCAAAAAAAGTTCTGAACTGCAAATCTTGAATAAAAGAAAATATTTATACCTGCCATACAAAGCCTCAACTAACCTTTCCACTAAATCGCGTTTTTTTCCTTTTAAAGGTCGTTTTCTACATTTAAGCCATTGATTCGCAGCTGTTCAATACCGTGCTCTCCTACTGATTCGTGCACTAATTTTGCACCTGGAACATCATCTTCCGTGAGTTTCGCCGAATTTTTTAGTATTTTATAGAAGATAACAGGTGCCAACAGATGTAAATAATGGCCTTGGTCGCCGCACTCTTTGCACTTTTTTGCCGTTTTTTTTCTAAATAGACTTAAAAATGTTCTACCTTTAAAATCTCTATTATTTACAAATTTATTTTTTTTTTGTTTTTATTAACAATATTTTCCATACATTTCGACACAGAACTGTTCGAAAAATACGGAAATGACGTAAAATTCCGGCACGTGCGCACTGCCGACGTCTATGATAAAAAGGTCTATTGCCCTTATCGCGAAGATAGTCTTAATTTGATTGGTAGTATATGACAATTATGTACAGAACAGGATGCATTTTTTCCGAATGTGATTCGCGCAAATGATTCTCATAGGTTATACACAGATCATAGCCAAAATGTATTTTACAACATACATGTAGATCCCCATCATCCATGGTCACAACAGTGCTTTTCAAGATTTTAAGATGATTTCAACTTATCTTTGAAAATAGTTTTAATAACAATTTGAAAAAATTATTTTATAAAAAGCCTGCTTTCAAAAAATTTTCAATCGTTCTGAAAATTTAGATGGTTTTTTATATGAAAATGGATTTTTCTCGTTAATAATTGATTAATTGTTGTGCTAGAAGTTGTTTAAAAGCATTAAAAGATGCAAAGAAAAAGGTAAATTATATTTTTTGAATATACACACATAGAATGGAAAATAGTTTTCATAAAAGATGTTGCAATTTTAGCTTATAAATTGCGGGGGTTATTTTTGTGTAGATATCGAATTTTTCGCAATACGTGTTTTCATTACAGGGTGGAGATTTTTTTTATAAGGGTTAATTTGATAAAAGCGATTGATATGACATTGGAAAATAAAGAAAGAACACAAAAATCCAAACAGTTGATGTATACAATTTTTGGCATCAGTCTGCAAGTTTGTATTCGGTTACAAATATGGGGGTTGTTTTTGTCACGAGTAGGAGTGAAGAATAATTGTGCTCATCAGTATCTTGATGTATTGAATAGATTACCGGCATTACTAAGCAGTGGCAGAGAATTTGATTGCCTCCAGTGTCTTGTTTGCTGTTTGTAATTTCTTTCTATTGCCCGTTGGGTAGTCGAACCGAAAAGTTCTGCTTGTCATGTCATTAACAGATCCACTTGACGGGGATTCGTATCTTGCGGAACACGATTTCTTCGGCCATCGATGTTTGCTAATCCACTGACGTAAGCAGAAAAATTCGAGACAATAGACGCAGTACTTTGCGTCCGGGTCGCAGTGTTGAATTGATTTGTTGGGTCCACTTGAAAAGGATTTTGAATTGGATTCTAATTCGGAGGTAAGCCTCTCATAAAGCGTTCGAATTCATCCAACAAAGTGTTCAGATACTTTTGCTGGTGAGATATTGTTCTGACTTACTGCTTAACTAATGATTTGCGCGCTTGCGCACTCTGACCCTCTTTGCTTTCGCGCAAGAATTTTCAAGAAAGATTTTTCCGTTGTTTTCGTACTGTTTTAAAATCGCATTGTTTGATTTTTGGACATCACTTCCTACACACATTTTTACTCGCACTAATTATTCCCTCGTTTCAAACTTTCGAGGGGATGAGAGGTAGAGGGGGAACGCATCCTTATTTTCTCACTTTTTCGCAATTGTATTAAAATTGTTCGTGCTTTAATCCACAGCTTTATCGCACTTTTCGCTCCATAAATGTTCACACGCATCAATTCCAAAACAGAATGATACAGTTTTACGAGGAAAATTGCTCTATCGACAAGGATGCTCTCGATCTCCTGTTAACGTACTTTGAACCACGTTGCGGCATAAAAACTTAACGAACTTATTTTTGCGAGCGTACCGTTTACATTCCACTTCTGAGATGTTAGAATTAAATGTGTACACATTTTCAATCAATTATAATCACTTTTTTTGCCACAAAAGCACTGAAAAGTGGTGTTGACAAGACTTTATTATCAAGAGTTATTTGTTTATCAATAAAAAAATGTGTATTGCACATTTGCAACGAATTATAATTCTTCCCTTAACACAAAAATATTAGAAATAAGGGAATAATTCCACTTTATGGTACGCTCAGATTAATATAAAAGGAGTTAAATTTCCCAGGACAAAATTCCTAACCTATTAGACCTAGGACACAGACTAGAAGACTTTTTTAGAGTTACGCAGATGTTCTTACACGTTATTATTTTTTGGAAGGACTGTAGCTTTAGTTTACTTTAACTCATCTATATAACACATTTCAATGCATTAATAAGATTCGAAGGTTCACAGTGCTTTTTAAATCTAAAGTTTTTCTGAAAATCCAACAAAAATGAGAAGTTTTCAAATTTCATACTTTGGAACCTATTCAAGATAGCAGGTTATTTTTTTAATTTCATGTAATTTTAGATTAGGTTAGGAATTTGTAAATGAAACAATTTCAAGTTGAAAGTTTTATTATACGAAACATTTTCCGTGCTTTCTGAAACGGTTGAATTTGGATTGCTTGGTTTGAAAATATTTAATTAAAATTTTTCCTGCTTAGACAACTCAATCTAAAAATTTATTAATTTTGATGGTTTCTACTTTGGACTTTTAAATAGACTAAACCCTTAGAATAACGTGATTTCTTTACTTCGGTATTTGAATTAATTAAAACTATTGATTGAAATATCTAGGGACCAAAATTTAATTTGGAATTTCTTTTTAAAATACATCGGATTACACATGTTTTTAGTTTTTAAGCCTTGAACTTGAAAATATAAATAAGCATGAAAATATCTGAAACCCGGAATAAATATTAAAAATGACCACTAATTTTTATCTGTGTATTGATGTTGCATAATTAGTTTAAATTGCTAGAATCATAACTTCAAAGAGGTAAAAATATGTATGGTAATTTTTACATACCGCTTCGACGCAAACAGCTTTGCATTGGGCACCATTAAAATCATCAGTAGACCTGGACAATTCTTCGAAGTTGACGTCTGGTGACATATTCATCTTGCGAGAATGTATTTGCATGATGCGCGCTCTAGCCTCTTCGTTGGGATGAGGAAATTCAATTTTTCTATCCAAACGGCCTGACCTGAGTAAAGCAGGATCCAAAATATCCACCCTATTTGTTGCAGCTATTACTTTAATGTCTGCAGTAGAACTAAAGCCATCCAATTGGTTCAGTAACTCCAACATGGTGCGTTGCACCTCTCGATCTCCGGCTTTTTCCGAATCAAAACGTTTGGTTCCAATTGCATCTAATTCATCGATAAAAATGATTGCTGGTGCCTTTTCTTTTGCTAACGAAAACGCATCTCTGACTAACTTTGCACCATCACCAATAAACATTTGTACAAGTTGAGGTCCAGCTAATTTTAAGAATGTAGATTTTGTTTGAGCTGCACAAGCTCGAGCGAGAAGAGTTTTTCCAGTTCCAGGTGGTCCGTAGAGAAGAACTCCTTTTGGTGGTTGTATTCCTAAATTTTCAAACTTCTCCTTGTGAGTCATAGGAAGTACAACTGCTTCAATAAGTTCTTGAATTTGCTTGTCCAACCCTCCGATATCAGAATACTGTTCAGTAGGTCGTTCGTCTACTTCCATCGCCTTTACTCTGGCATCATACTCGGCGGGTAGTGTTTCGAGAACAAGATAACTGTCCTTATTCACGCCTACTAGGTCTCCAGGTTTTAAGGATTCAGCATCGACGAGTCCTATTACAGGCAAAAAGTATGTTTGTCGTGTTGAAGTTTTAATCACAGCACACTTGCCTTTTCGTTGAGCATCTAAGTCAACAACTGCCCCATCCTCTTCTCCCATGTCCTGTGGGTCAACGTCTAATAGTTCTATAACATTGGAAACTAAATACGGAAGGGTCTTATTAACTTTGATCTTTTCTGTATTCTCTTTTATCTTATCATTTTGTGCTTGTAATTCGTGAGAGATCCTCATTACTTCACTCTTCATAATTTTTATTTCGTTATCTAACAATCGCGTTCGCGACACAATCTCATCTGTGGACATTCGCAAAACATCCTCTCCAAGACTTTCCTGTGAACAAGAATTTTGATGATAAAAATGGTGAGTACAGATCAGGTAAAGCATGGAAATGATGTGAAAGTCAGGAAATTTGGTTGGTCAGGGATTTTGAATATAACTTAATTACAGGATTAAAATTGATACATTCTTGTTTTTAGCTACTTTTTTCTACACCAAATACTTTTTCGATACTTTTTACAGCCTCGAGGTACTTAAAGCTATTGTTAGGGTAAAAAAAGGCTTGGTATTTTTTTAAAAGTATTTTCAGTATTTTTACGACTTCTTTTATCGTTTTTAGGAAGAAATTTATATTTCTTTTAAATTAAACAATTACAATTAAGAAAATATCCAATTATAAATCTTTTTATCCTTACAGATTTCTGAAACAAACAACATATGGAGGGTCGACAGTGGCAGAGTAGTCGAGCTTTGGAAACTGAATTTAAAATACATTATGAAGGAACATGAAATACGATTTCTATGAAAATTTCAGACCATTTACTTAACGGGATTAATTTGTGATATGCATTTTGAAAAATGCTTTACGTAACGCAGGCATGATTTACATATTTTATCAGCCTGTTTTTAGCTCTGCTAGTTAACCATAATAAACTACTAAGTCATGCCTTTGTCATATAAAGTATCGCGTTTTCGCAATACGCAACTTCGGCTCGTGCTTCTCTCTTGTCAATGTCACGTTATTGCAAATTAAAAATAGAATCAGAATCTTTGATTTCTGAAACATTATTTTCAAGTTCATAATGTCCGAACTCGAATATGTACACATTGTTATATGCGATAATTTCCAATACAAAATCCCAATTTCTACTTTTCTCTATATTTATGTTTTAAATTATATTTTACAGATTTATAATAGATATTTCATAAGTTTTTAAAACACTCAATTTTTCTATTAATTAAGCGCCCTAGGGATATAATGAAAGTGTATCCTGAGCAGGATATTCAGCCTAGATTGAAGTTCCATTCCTCGAGTATCTTGTGTGTAGACCAGCTTTCTGTTTAATGTACCTTAAAGATA
Organism: Belonocnema kinseyi; assembly: GCF_010883055.1. Classification (NCBI taxonomy): domain Eukaryota; kingdom Metazoa; phylum Arthropoda; class Insecta; order Hymenoptera; family Cynipidae; genus Belonocnema; species Belonocnema kinseyi. The sequence goes on along the minus strand of NC_046659.1, from coordinate 24,945,451 downwards.
GCTAAGTACCCGTTTTTCTGCCTCCTAATGACATCACCGTAAAAGTTGTTAAACTGGCTCTGCATGTTCACGTTCTACTTAATATCAGGTCGAGTTGTGATTGCGGTGTATGTGAGTGTCCCAGTTACCTCTCAGAAACGGAAGTGAGTTCATCTTGTTGATTTATGTAGGCGAATCTAATTTCGTTCCAACGGTGTGGCAAGTCTTGAATGCCTTGTAATTAATCATTTTGAATCTTAATCTCTGTAGACGCAATATCATCTTTAACTATATGCATATAATATAGTAAAGTCATCTGTCAATGAGCGGCGAAAACGTTTGCAAGTACCCAATAGACAATTTGCAGCTCCATGCAAAATGAGATTAAAGATTCTGTACAATGTCCTGAACCTATTTGGAGCTTCGCGACGTGATCAACATATCGGCATCGTTCACTAGTAAATAGGTCGGTTCATTTTCTTCAGCGTCAATATACAAGGCACGGATCCCAATTTTTGACTCAGACTAAATGCTTTTATATCTAGTTTTGCATGGGATTGTCGACCAGCTTGACGCAAACCGTTAATAGCCTTCCAAACATTGCAGAATTTATTTCCTAATTTAAGGGCGCCGAGCATCATTATTGATAGCTGTAAGATCTTGTCGATTATTTCAATCCTGTCGATTTTTAATGCAATACTCCTAACCACATGTGACATTCTTCAGCGGTATTTCCGATGCATTGATGGCCATGTTTGCGACGTAGAATGCATTGCCTTCGTTTCTTTGGGTTCTATTGATGTCTACTGCGTCTTTCGTTTTTTCGAATTCTTGTAGTGGCGGCTGCTTGTCGTCTGAGTGATTCTGACTGATTTGTCTCTCAAATTCTAAGAACGGTGGTTCACTGTCATTCGAGACATTTTGATCGATTTATCTCTTAACTCCAAGGAATTGTGGCTTACTATCGTTCGATACATTTCTATCGATTTTTCTCTCCAACCCAAAGTATTGCGGTGATCTCTCGTTCGCAATTTGGATCAACTTAGATTACTTTTGGCACAATCGCTTCTTCATTGTCGATTTTTTTTTCTACACAGAGATTCAATCTAACAGGTTGCAAGAGTTCGTTGGTACCATCTGGTTCGAAATGATGAGAAATTTGACGTCTCTGGAAAGAATTACCTTTCAATTCCTGCGTATCCATGCGCGATATGCATTGAACTGATCAGCGTATCCAACAAAAATTCCTTCAACCTACCTTGGATCGAACTTTCCCTTCTGCGGTGATTTATCAAGTGTAGAAACTTTATTTTCAAAAAATTTGAGATGTAGGAAATGTTCGGTCGTTCTCCAGTCTACCTATTTTATGGAGTCCTGTTTGGAACTTTCTTTGTAGGACATCTATTTCAAATGTAGGCCGCAGCTGTAGCAACAGCTTCGGTCCAAAAAGATTAAGATAATGTAGAATATATCAGTATGCATTTTACGACCTCTACAAGCGTTCGATTTTTTCCCTCAACTTTCCCGTTTTATTGGGATGTGTGTGGTGCTTTTACACGCTGATGAATCCCTTCATTTTTGATGATAGTGTTAAGTTTCAGGTTGACAAATTAACGACATTCCCGTTGGTCCGAATGAACTTAATTTTTCGCCTAATTTGAGTTTCTACCTAATTTTTAAATTAAGTGAACTTTTCGATTGCTTCTTTAGTACATATACAAAAAACAAAAGAATAACTTCAGTTGTACCCTTGATGATTACTCTTAAATAGGTGAACGATGTGCTTGTGATTTTTCCAGTTAAAAAAACTTTACATATATTTAAATCAATTTGGTGGTCAAAGCTAATGTTTTACGATTTTCTTGTAAGCAAATTAGGTTGCCGAAACGATTGGCACTTAGATAAGTTATGCCTTTACAGTCTTGCTTTACACATATTCTTTTTTTAAATCACTTGATAATTGTTATTGACAACTTTTGGGACTGAAATTAATTTGTTTCACAAGGTTTCAAATCGAACGTCACCATTTCCGTTCACGCCAGTACCAGAAATACTGGCAAGCTTCAAAAATCTGTTCGTATCCGTCACGGTTGTAGATGTACTTTTACTGCTACACAAATACACAGTTAAGATGTATATGTTATTAGGGCAGTGTTCGGCAAACTTTTTGCTCACTTTTTAGGTAAGGGCAGGACTGAAGCTACGTTTTTCCTGAGATGGGTTAGCTTTCCTCTGCGGAAGTTCATTGTTAGACGGGATATTCAATAAAGTAGTAAAAAAAATAGATTTTAAAATTTTTGAAATTAGCATGAAAAATATTGTAGGCTACATGAAAATACAAAACAGGAATGTAACAGCTACAATTTGCAAACTTCACCTGCTCCTTTGTTGAAGCATGAGTTTCGCCTAAGTCCTCAATAACCACCATGTTTAATGATTCATATTTCAACCTTGGGTCTAATATTATTATCATCATTAATTTTCAATATTAATTATTATTAACCTAATGTTTATAAATACTTAATAATTAGTTATTAATGAACCCTCAGAGGCCATACTGGTGGAAATCGTGCAGGAGGAAATTTTAAAGGTCCCTCTCTCGCAGAAAAGGTTAATTTAAAAATTCTTATATTTTATGTGATACATCAGTTTAAAGATTTTGTTAATAAAACGTTTGATTTCTTTGAAGAAATTTTACCCCGAAATCATATATTGTTATAGTTATTTAAATTTAAATTAAAACACTGTACAAAACGATTAAAATCTTGCAAACCAAAGGACCCCGTAACACGCCTATGGGAAAAGTTGTTCCCGTTAATTTGACTGAATTTTTTTATATGTTACATGTCTCGTTATTCTGAACAAATGTCTCAATGGGCACAAAGCTCAAAACTCAAAGGGTTCCAAGATAAGGCCCGCCGAAGTCAGTATAATGAGGATATCGGCTCTGCAAGTTCATTTGGTCATTTTCCTTACTCGGAAAAGTGGTTTCGGTTATTTAACAGAATTTTTTATATGTTACGCGTCTCGGCATCCTAAACAAATGTCTCAATGGGCACAAAGCCCAAAACTCAAAGGGTCCCCAGATAAGGCCCCCGAATTCAGTATAATGGAGGTATCGGCTCTACAAGTTCACTCGGAAGAGTGGTTTCGATTATTTGACTGAATTTTGATATGGGTACGTTTCCAATAAGAGTCAATGACCTCGTTTACGAGTAGAGCCGATACCCCCATGGCACTGACTTCGGCAGGCCTCATCTTGGAATTCTTTGAGTTTTGGGCTTTGTGCCCATTGATACATTTGTTCAGAATGACAAGACACGTAACATATAAAAAATGCAGTCAAATTAACGGAAACCACTTTTCCCATAGGCGTGTTACGGGATCCTTTGCCCCTGCATGGCCTTTACGATACTGTAGAGAGGTATGGTCTCTGAGCGTTAATAATAAGATATAAAAAATGTAAATTTCAATTAACTTAATTTTAATTATGATTAATTATTATTAATGTTTTTTCATTTTTAATAATTTGATTTATATATTATTTATTTTTTTAAATTTTTAATTAATTTAATTTATACTATTTAACTATTAAGAACTAATATTATCAATTTTCATTATTTATTAATTATTATTATTAATGAATTCCAATGATTCTGGTAAATAATAGCTCAAAAAGTCGCTGATAAATAATTGTTTCATTTTTTTAAATGAAACTAGAATAATTATAAAGTTTCATTTGCGTACTGTTTAAATTTATTATTTTTCTGCCTCTGACTCCCTTTATGGTGTAAAGAAGCCTCGTATAACGCTTTCGGATTGACTGGTGTCTGTTGCTCTATTGTATTCATACCTAAAGCAAAGGCGTTACCAAATTCGAAATTTAAAGATTTTTCATGTTTTTAAAATTCTTTTTCTTCTATAAATTGTTACACATATTTCTTCTTCTTTAGAAATCTGTTCGTAGGTCAGCAACTCATGTTTTGCAAAAATTCCAGTTCATTTCCAATAATCAGAATTCTTTAAGTTACTTACTTTTCTTGTTATTGAGCTACAGAGATAGGAATAATCAGTTCTACGCGGAAACGAAATAAGAGGCAACAAAAACCAGCCCCACCACTTGCCACTATTAGGTAGAACCGAAGCGGCCCGATGCGAGTGGAGCTCACGGATACGGAGCCTCAAGTGTAGTGCTAAGTGGAGGGGGTGCTTTTCGTAGGGGCAACCCCCCTAATGAAATACTGGCTTGCGGACTCTGCTACGATCGCCCGTCCTGTAAAATTCAACTTTGACGCATTAGGCCCCTTTCTTCGCCGACGGTCAGATATATAAAGCTCGTTATATGGTTTTGATTATTGCAATTTTACCGAAATTGACAATGTTGTTGATTCTTACAACAAATTTTTTAAACATGAAAGTATGATGACATGCAGTATCATTCTTACACAAATAAATGCCTAAATTTTCAAATGAATTCAATCATAACTTCTATTGCAGAATTGCAGATGAAAAAAGTAATATCATTTTACACGTTAATCTCCATAAGAGAAAAAAGTGAAATGCATAGTCCTATTTATTCTTCAATCACATTTAAAAAAATTCGAACATGTCTTTTTTTAGACCACCCTAATTCTCAATGGAAATAAAAAGTTAAAAATTTAATTTTGTTTTTAAATCTTATATTAGCGATACAAAAAACTTGAATTCGAAATCGGTGACTTTTTTGCGATTAAATATATCTAAAATTATTCTTGATTCTTTCTATCGCAAAAATATAAATATTTTGAATTTCGAAGTTTCAAAATCCTAATGTTGAAATTTAGGAATTTTTAGTTTTGAATTTTAATCCCTATTCTTAGAACCGCTTAACAAAGGAAGCGCCTGTGTCGAGCCAGACCTTTTTGGTGGTAGCAGATACTGCCACAAGATTTTGACTCGACACGCAAATAAATGAAGAAAAACATTTTCTGAGATTGGCAATGTTTAGCTCATTACTGCCACAAGATTTTGACTCGACACGCAAATAAATTAAGAAAAGATATTTTCTGAGATTGGCAATGTTTAGCTCATTGAAATGACTAGATTCTGTATAAAATTTGAGAGGAATGAATATTCCATTACCATTAATTAAAAATAGATGATTTTTGGTAATTGTTAAAAAAATTTACAAACAAATTCACAACTGGGCTACTTTTCAATTAATACACCGAAAAAATATGGGACTATATTAGTTCAATAGTACCTTGGACTAATACGCTTCGCATAAATTAGAACTCTGTAGGTAAAAAAGGGGAACTGGATCTCTTCATTTAATTTGTAATTTTATCGGTTTTAGTATTGAACCGACGTTATAGTAATACCGAACTACATCGATTACTAGGCAGTCTGATAAGTACCTGAAAATTCTAAGAGATGGCATCAGTATTCACTAATGTGAACCATTTTCGTCGAGCTCCGAAGCGTCCAAAAACGCAACAATGGGTCGGAAAGGTTATGGCCTCCGTATTTTGGGATGCACATGGCATAATATTCGTGGACTATCTTGAAAAAGGTAAAACCATAACCGGAACATACTATTCATCATTATTGGACCGATTGAAAATCGAAATGGCCGAAAAACGACCGCATTTGAAGAAGAAAAAACCGCTTTATCATCACGACAATGCGCCTGTTCATTCATGCTCAGTTGCACAAGCAAAATTGCATGAAATCGGCTTCGAATTGGTTCCTCAGCTACCGTATTCACCAGACCTGGCCCCCAGCGACTATTACTTGTTCCCTAACTTGAAGAGAACTCGCAACATTCATAAGTTGAATATCAGCTGTTCTAAATCGTCGAGCATACACTGTTCCACTTTTGTATCGGGTACAGGACGAAATCTGAATCACAGCGCATCGGTAAGATAGAACTTTTACGATTTAAAATACTACACGCGTTACGTTTAAACAATGAGCAGCTGCAATTCTAAAAATGCGATAAAGGAGTAGCTCCACGCATGAAATTCTCACATTGAAGTATCAAACGGCGCTAGGTGGGGCAAAGCGAAACCCGACCCGTTCAATGTTTTCATACGCGAAATAACGGCGTCTAAACAACAGTGTGTCGACATAGATATAATCGCTACGCTTCGCTCCATTGGACTCTGCTGGTTCGAATAACGACGAACAGCGAGAATCGAACGAATCTGTAACGTAGGAGCTTCGCGTGAGCAGTACGCTGAGTTGCGGCACCGGACAATATGTGCTGCTAAAAATTAAACACTAATTATTTAAATATCAAATCTCGCATGCTCTTTAATTTAAACCGTGCACGTCAATAATTAAAGTAACAAATATCGTTCATACAATAAAGTGCGAGAATTAACGATGATGAACGGTTAAAGTTACGATAGTGCTGTAATGAGATAGTTGCAGATATAGAACACTGTCGGATCAATCAACGAACGCCAGCTGATCGAATTAAATGGTATTTAGATTGTTGGCAATTTAAAATGCAAGCCGATTGTCAATCGAACTTTGTATGTCCTGCAACTACGCAACTTGTCGCGTACCAGTATCAGTACGTGATCAGTTTCAAACATAGATTATAATAGTTATACACTTGCAGTATAAACAAAATTGATTGGTTTTACTTTTTAATTGTAATATTGCTACAAAATTCATTTTGCGTTAAAAGTCGACAAATTTTAAAATATACAAATGCGTGCGCCTAAATGATTTAAAGTAAAATTTATTCTTCTATTATTTTACATTTTTCATTATCACGAGCTTTACGCTTTAAAATTATGTTATACAAAAATTAGGGGGAAAAGGTTTAAAAGATTAGTAGTTTTTAGGTCATTACACGCAAAAAAATTTAAATTTCTTAATTGGCCACAAAAAAGTGAACCACTAAATTAAATAAAAAACTATTTTCTATGTATAAAAGTAGACCAAAGCCAGAAAAAATGAGAAGTTAAACGTCCAAATTGAACAAAAAGTTTCCAAGATACGGCAATTTGAACATAAATTACATAAACACAAATAACTGAAAGCCTTTTCATTCAAATTGACTCAAAATTGAACTCGATCCATAGAATCTTGGGTCCTAAAAATAACTAAAATATTTTTCTTCAGCCGCCTTCGTTGTGAAAAAACGAAGAAAATAAGACTTGTAAAATTCAAATCGGTCGAAGCGTTGGCGAGATATGGTCAGCGACACACACACACACACACACACACACACACACACACACACACACACTAAACATTGCCAATCCCAGAAAAGATATGTTCTTCAATAAAATTTTTTTTTAATTAAAATTAAAAACACAACAAATTTTTTTAAAATTATTCTAAACAACTGAAAATTATTTCTATACAGTTGTAACACTGTTTTAAGATCGTCTTTGATCAATCTGAATGTCTTCAAAGAAATGGAACTTGGGAAAAGGTAAGAAAATGTTTTTTTAGTTCAACTTTGTTGTTGAATAACAGATCTTTAAACAATCTACAAGAAATTTACTCACACAAATCTTTTCGAACTTTAAAAAGCTTTGATTGAAAAAAAAGTTTAAAGCGGATGAATAGTGTAGGCTGAACATTTATTTGTCTACGGGTACTTCTTTTCTTGTACTGTGCGGCGGCTGGGTTGCCGCGCGGCTGCAGTTTGCTGACCACTGTATTAGGCTGGTTCAAAAGAAGACTTCAGGCATTTTTTAACTCAGACTGAAAAATATTGTAGGCCACAGGAAAATAGAAGGCACATATTCTTTAAATCAAACTATTAAATAAGGCTACGAACTTCACTTTTCTCTCTTATAGAGTTTTACATGTAAAATGGCAGAAATTTTTTTTTCATCTGCAATTCTGCAATACATGTTATAATTGAAACTGTTTAAAACTTGCCGCAATTAATTGAACAAGAATGAAAATGCATTTTACCATCATTTCATGTTTTGCAAATATTATGTAAGAATTTAAAAACATTTTTTATTTCCATTAAACTGCAATATTCAAAACCTTTTAACAGGCTCTTTATACAAACAAAAAAGAAATCGAAAATTCCTTTTCCAAAAATCAGTTAAAGTTTTATTTTGTGAGTTATAAAATTTTTAAGCTGGTCCAATCAGGAGCGCCGCATAAACAGCCGTGCGTGCATGATCGCTAATCCAACGCAGTGGTATTGAAAAGTGCGCCGAGGTGGGGTTAGCGACGAGAGAACAGTGGTCACTACACTACATTAGACTCCCGCTCACCCAGGCACAACTGTTTATCCCGTGCTCCTGATTGATCCAGCTTAAATATCTTATAACTCAAAAACTAAAACTTCAACTGATTTTTGGAAAAGGAATTTTCCATTTATTTTTTGATTTGTATACAGCCATAGAATTCCGGACACTTGAATATGGGAAACCCTGTATATTTTTATCAACTGAAATTTGTATACAAATATTTTGTTTATTTTAGAAAAGTATACAAAGGAAGGCAATCAAAAAATAAAATATAATAATTGATCCAAAAAACATATTTAAAACATGAAAAATTATTCATGTTTAAGCTTTCGACGTCTTTGGTTTAGGTAAGAATACAGACAGCAGTCAAGCTGAAGGCTCTACTCTGATCCTAATTTCTAATTCAAGCAATCAAAAGTTTTAAATTAGGATCAATTGTCGCCGATTTTTGTTTACCTTTTAACACTGACTATCTAATATCACGGGATTTTCTGTAGCGTAGTTAAAAATGCAACCGTTAATTTTGTAGAAAATTCGTGTGTTGACAATCCAACTGTTGAATTTTGTAGCAAATTTTTCTCTGCGAAATTCAAATGTGTAATTTCCAACAAAAAATATTAACTTCCTACAAAAAGAGTGAATTATCAACCACAACTAGTTCAATTAACAACTAAAAAGAATACATTTTTTAATCAAAAATGGGATAGTTGAGTATCAAGTTTTAAAAAATTAATTAATAACAGAAAATAAAAATTTTCAACAAAGTACATGAATTTTTACCAAATTGCCTAGAAGATTTTTATACTCGAAAAGATAATATTTCAAAACAAAAATGAACTAGTTGAATTTTCACATTAAAAAATTAATTAAAAAAAAAAGATTTTTCAATCAAAGAAATGAATTCTCAATTAAAATGATAAATCTTCAACAACAAAAATTAACTTTTAACTTTGTAATTATGTTTTACCGGATTAAAAACATTTCTCAGAAAATTTTCAAATTTTCTTATCCACCTTAAAAAAAAATTATGAATTTTTCAAAAAAAAAAAAAAAAAAAAAAAAAGGTTCTTTTTTTCAAATTGTCATAACTTTATCAAAAATTGGTCGATCGAGACGTTGTTTCTTCTTAAAAACCTTTGTAATTAAATGTACTTTCCAACAAACAAAAAATACAAAAAATTTTTTTGATTGTAAACTCTATAAAATTTTTTATGTTTTTTGAGAAAACCCGTTAATTTTTTGAAGTTCGCTATTTTTTATTTTCTTCAAAAAAACTTCAATCAATTTTTCGACTATTCCCACCAATCCCAGAATGGGCCGGATTTAAAAAAAAAATTTTAATTAAAATTTTTTGTTCAGCTTTTCATATTTTTACAATAATAAATAATTTTATTTATTTTTATTTTAGAATAACAAATAATAATAAATTCATCTAGTTTCAATGATTGTTTTAATCCTTGCAAAAATTTAGCTTGTTCTTTAGAGACGAATGATTGAGGTAGAAGATTTTTCAACTCTTTACAAGAATCTTCAACAGATTCATCGGTTAGCTTAATAAAAGTTTCCAAAAAATTATCAAGCAACGATTTTTCCGGCTGTTATTTATTTCAAAGTAAATAACGAACTTGAATACAGAATCTAGTGAATATATCAGATTGTAACAATCATGACGCCGTCGCCGTTCATGTTATCACCGGAATAATTACTGGTTTTCTGAAAAGTTTTTCTAAAAGTGTTCACAAGATTCATTATTCCTCGGATGGGGCTCCTCAACAATTTAAAAACTACAAAACTTTATAAATTGATATTATCATGCCAGTGATTTTTAGCATACATGCCGAATGGAATCTTTTTGCGACTGCCCATGGCAAAGGTCCGTATGGCGGTATTGGTTGCACTATCAAACGACAAGCAGCGAGAGCAAGTCTCCAACTAGCGGTTAATGACCAAATAACGACACCTCACGAACTGTTCGATTGGGCTTCTGCTCCGGAAAACTTCCAAATATCACGGTCAGTTTTTCCTCAGAAGAGTATTAGAATAAAGCTGTGAATGATTTTAATGACCGATTTTTGAAAACGAAACCAATTACGGGAACTCAGCAATTACACAAATGGTTGTTTATATGTTAAAAATTTTTCAAATTCAAATGAACATAGAAAATGTAAAATATTTAAACGCCAAATAAAATGAAATAAATTATTTGTTTTATTACTATTAAAAACATTACATTTGAATCCTATCAAACGTACAATCCTTGTTATTAGTTTAAGTTTAGAATATATATTAAGTATGATATACCGAGGAATCATTGATTTGCATTTATTTTATTCTATAAACAAGATTTCTAGAAATAAAAATTTAAAAAACTAAAAATTTTAATTTAAAATTTTTTTCCCAATTCGGCCCACTCTGGGATTGGCGGGAATAATAGCAAAATTGATTGAAGTTTTTTTTTTTTTAATAAAAAAATAAATCAAAAATGGCGAATGGTCAAAAATTGACAAAACTATGACAATTTGAAAAAAACAACCACTTTTTTGGAAAAATTCCTAACTTTTTTTGAGGTGAGTAAAAAAATTTGAAAATTTTCTGAGAAATGTTTTTAGTCGGTGAGAACATAATTACAAAGTTTTAGCCAAATCGAAAGAGGTCGCGTTCAAAAGTGGTCGATTTGGTATGGAATGTCCCATACATATATATATTAGGGTGGTCCAAAAATGCATATCAAAATGGGTTTGCATGCTAGAGGGCAACGACCCCCCCCCCCCTTTCCATTTTATTCCAAATATGAAAAAAGAAATTCTCTAATTTTTTACTTTTCTATTTTTTTGTTTTAACAGGTGCCGGTTTTGACTTGAAGTTTCCAATGTAAAATTCGTAGGGAAAAATCACTTCTTTGAGTTTTTAGAGTAATTTTTTAGGGTTTGAAAAAATGTGACGGGAAAGTATAAGGGCCTGTAGAGAATTACCCAACGAAGAATCTCATCTATCAGACATATGGATTTGACAACCCTAACACACTACCCACGAGTACCTTACAACTACCCTTAAAACAAAAAATGTCAATTCTTCATGAAATCGACCTTTTGAACAATGTATTCTCGTCTTTTTTTACTTAAAATTGTTCATATTGGTGATATTAGAGAGTTAATTACCCCTCGGGTGTACCTCACGTTTGTGAGGACGCTGAATTCGAATCCGGTGTCCGTTTGACGCCATCAGGACAGTATCAAAGATAGTTCATAGTCAAACTTACAAAACTCATCGCTAACTAGCTAATTTAGGGTAAATTTAGGTTTAAGTGGTCGCTGAAATCGAATCCGGTGTCTGTTTGACGCCATCAGGTCACTATGAAGGTGAGTTCAAGGTCAAACCTACAAAATTCATTGCTCACCAACTAAATCAGGGTACCTTCAGGTTTAAATGATGCTGAATTCGAATCCAGTCTTCGTTTGACGCCACAAGGTCAGTATCAAAGTCGATCCAAAGTAAAACCTGCAAAATTTATCGCTCACCAACTAGATCAGGGTATCTTTAGGTTTAAGTGGTAGCTGATTTCAAATCCCGTATCCGCTGGACACCGGCAGTTCAGTGTCCGTTCAACACCTGCAGGTCAGTATCAAGGTCAATTCAAGGTCAAGCCTACCAAATTCATCGCTAATCAACTAAATCGAGGTACTTTTAGGCTTAAGAGACATCTTGAGATAAAGGTTAAGAGATCTTAAAGGTCGAATTTGTAAAAACCTAAAGAGTTCTTATGTGGGTTCTATGCTGTTTAGAATTTGTAACCTTGTCACTATTCAAGAATGCAAAATAGCACACGTAGTGGGAGAACCACAATTAGTGTGCGTGCCGTACGTGTGATGACTTTTTAAGGGGATGTACACTTATCGGACTTCAAGTTATCGGACTTGTGCTGTACTGGTGTTTTGTAAATCCACTATATCGTCCCAGCATTATTGTTATGATTTTTACATCTCCACAGAGCTGCCACTCGTGGCTACTGTAGTTCAATTTATTGAGAAGAAACTGAAGAGTCTCGTATTTTTCGCCGAGTGTAACAGAGTGTGCAACTGGCAGAGGTGCATATTTATTTCCATTATGCAACAAACCACCTTTTAAACTTCTTGTAGACGAATTTATGAATAGTTGCCACAGGTTAGCATTATAAGGTATGCTTTTAAATTTTTCAACTCACACCTTCAGATTATTACAATATACAAAGTCTCCTACCGAAGAAAAAACTTTCCTTAGAAAAACCTAAATCTCGAATTAGATCGCTTTGTTCTTCTTCGTTAAAGCATCGTTTTTTTTTTATTTCACTATCCGATGCGGACTCTTTCTCTAGATCATCTTCTTTACCTTCTTGATTTTCTGACTTTTCCATACCCTCTGCATTGTTTAAATTGTCCTGATTGTTGCATTGATTTGTTTCCGTAGAACTATCTCTTTAAATGTCGCTGGTATATACTCGATACGTAACTGAATCATTAACAGGTCAAATCAACGTATGTATATTCTTTTAATTAAAAACTTCAGTCCTGCATTGTCTTTGCAATGTCTGCCAATGTCACTTATAAGAAAGGTACCCGCGGTGTACCTCACCGATTTTCTTGAAATTGTGATATGTTGTAGAACATCAAAAAATATTCGACACGTATTTTTTTATACGTGCCCATAAGCCCATTTAAGGGGTGAAAACAACCCTTGAAGTTCACCCCTAAAAACACATTTTTTTAATTTCTCGAATACAATTCGTAATTTTTTACTGAAACAAAGTGGGTAACACTTGTTATTGAAAAGCACATATTTATGCATTATTTTTAGTCATCAGACTCGCAACCCCCCTTTTTTATTAATGAAAAACTTTATATGATGGCCATTTTTTTCACTATACACATTCCAAAACCTGTTGAATCTTGACAAAATTAATTGTTTTATGCACAATAATCAAAAATAAAGTTGACCTGTTCCGGCATTTTCAAAAAAAAATCCCTTGAGGGGGTGAGCT
>NC_046659.1:24929935-24932145 GCF_010883055.1 Belonocnema kinseyi | reverse complement strand
TGCATAAAACAATTAATTTTGTCAAGATTCAACAGATTTTGGAATGTGTATAGTGAAAAAAATGGCCATCAAATATAGTTTTTCATTAATAAAAAACGGGGGATGCGAGTCTGATGACTAAAAACAATGCATAAATATGTGCTTTTCAATAACAAGTGTTACCCACTTTGTTCCAGTAAAAAATTACGAATTGTATTCGAGAAATTAAAAAAAATGTGTTTTTAGGGGTGAACTTCAAGGGTGGGTTTCACCCCTTAAATGGACTTATGGGCACGTATAAAAAAATACGTGTCGAATATTTTTTGATGTTCTATAACATATCACAATTTCAAGAAAATCGGTGAGGTACACCTCGGGTACCTTCCTTGTTAGACTAGTCAAACAAATGATATGATGAATCCAAGAATGGTCAAGACTTTCTTTTGCGCCACCATAACAATTAATGTACATATTTTTTAAAGCATCTGTTAAAGGCCTTCCATTTTTGGGTATAATGTATCTACCATATACGACACAAAATGTGTCTCGACTATCACAAGGTGGCATGGTAAATGAGACAAGGTGGTTTAAATGGGTATTTCCAAAAAATGGATCTGATTGAAATTTATACCGGATACAATCTTCAGTAAACCTACTTATGAAAAAAATTAATTCTAAGAGAGATTGAACGCAAATATCAATCTAGCACTGAGACTAGTCTTAACCTATATACAAACTTGAGAAAAGTTGCCCCAAATCATTAATTTTCACTATCCAAAATAGATTTCTACGATGAATACTGTATTAAACTTTACTAGTGATGTTTAATATTAATATCAGCAAAGGTTACTCAAAACCTACATGACATTCAAACCAGCAAAGCCGGGATGTAAAAACTAAGTCGTGACTGTCTGCATCGACATTGATGCAGAAATTGATGTTCGAAGAAATTTCCTCTAGATTTTCTGTATTCAACAAAGTGAAGTGAGCTTGTCTTTGAAGTGAAAACAATTAATTGTATATGTAGACGGGCATGATTTTTTCTACAAATCCCGGCTTTAGTTTGAATGTCGACAGCTATGACTAACCTAACATTTGCAGTCTATAATATAAATAATATATACATTAATTGTTATGGCGGCGTAAAAGAAAATATTGACCATTCTTGGATCCTTCATATCATTTGTTCGACTTGTTTAAGGTGAAACGGTAACTTTCGCCAAATAGTTTCTGCAAAACCACTCGCAAAATAATGCATTAATTCAACAAAATCTTAGATTATCTAATTCCGAAAATTTTGGATGTTAAAAATGGGAGAAGCCCGCCATGCGGAAAGTAATAATAAACATAATATCAATAAAAAAAGATTGAATTATTCATTTATTTAAACAAGGTTTTGCTGAAAACAAAGTAAAATAAACTAGGAAAAATTCTGCGGAAAACCGGTTTTTTAGTTCCCGGCTTTATCGCCAGTGGTCACTACTGATCTATTCTTGACTTGAAACAATCCTTGCGAAAACTGCAATGTCGGTAAGATTGGAGAACTTATACCTGCGTATACCTCAGAGCGAGACGAAGCCCTTGCTTATGACTCATTATTTGAGAAAATATAAAATTATAATAAAGATATTGCCGAATTTCCAAAGTTTTTGAAGTATTTTGAATTAATACAGCGAAAAAATATACTAATTTCACCATTTATTCCAGATCAAATAATGTGAGATTCTTTCAGAAAGGTTTTCTTTCTGCCAAACCTCTTGAAAAATAATGCAAAAATTGCAATTTCGATTATTTAATGTTTATTGTTACATATATTGATAATTTGGGCTTCTTTCGAAATCAATTTATATCCGAAACTACACTTGTAGTATTTAATAAATAAAGTGGAAATGATTATTGAGCAATTTATCTCCTGGTAGATTTCAGTAAAAAAGTGTTTTTTTTTCTACCAAAACACTAGAACAATAATGAAAAATTTGCACTTTTGTTTATTTAATGTTGATTGATATACTTTGATATTTGACCGGCTTCTCTCGAAATTAAATTATATTCAAAACTACACTTTTAATATAAATAAAAGTGATTATTAATCAATTTATCTTTCCGTAGATTTCGGTAAAAAATTGTTGTTTTTTTTCAACCAAAACACTCGAAAAATAATGCAAAATTTGCACTTTTGTTTATTTAATTTTGATTGATATACTTTTTTTATTTAGCGGGCATCTCTCGAA
>NC_046659.1:24928490-24929835 GCF_010883055.1 Belonocnema kinseyi | reverse complement strand
GAGACCTTATAAGGGAGTTGCAACGATTGTACCCGGAATATTCTGTTAAACTGATCGTCCTTATCGTCGGCGCTCTTGGAGGTGCCAAGCTTTCACTTGCTTTTTTTTTTTATTTTTCGAAGACCTACGACCTACTTTCAGGGCAGTACCTGTGGGTTTGGCCAGACTGTAAAGCTGATGTTTCTTGATATTAAATGTGGTAATTAGAAAATTACAGTATCGGATATTTTGTTATTTCAGAAATTATATCACGTAAATTTTATATTGTGCTTCTTTTTCAAATTTAGTAATATCATAAGCTGTATAGGAAGTTTTATTATTTAGGAATTTTTGAATTGGAGAATTTTTAATTTTCGTCAATTTTCTAATTCCTGGAATTCAAAAAATTTTTTTATAAACAAAAGTTCGAACTTTGCATTATTTTTCGAGTGTTTTGGTAGAAAAAAAACACCTTTTTTACGGAAATCTACGGAAAGATGAATTGATTAATAATCACCTTAATTTTAGTTATATTAAAAGTGTAGTTTTGAATATAATTTGATAGCAAGAAAAGCCCGCTAAATGTAAAAGTATATCCATCAAACATTAAATAAACAAAACTGCAAATGTTCATTATTTCTCGAGTGTTTTGTTAGAAAAAAACAACTTTTTTACTGAAATCCACGGAAAGATAAATTGATTTATAATCACTTTTATTTTATTTATATTAAAACTGTAGTTTGGGATATATTTTTATTTCGAGAGAAGCCTGCCAAATATAAAAGTATATCAATCAATATTAAATAAACAATAGTGCCAATTTTGCATTATTTTTCGAATGTTTTGGTAGGAAAAAACACTTTTTTACCGAAATCTACCGAAATGTAAATTGATTAACAATCACTTTTATTTTATTGATATTAAAAGTGTAGTTTCGAATATAATTTAGTTTCGAGAGAAGCCCGCCGAATATAAAAGTATATCAATCAATATTAAATAAACAATAGTGCAAATTTTGCATTATTTTTCGAGTGTTTTGGTAGAAAAAACCACTTTTTTACCGAAATATATTAAAATATAAATTGATTAATAATCACTTTAATTTTATTTATCTTAATAGTGTAATTTCGAATGTAATGTAATTTCGAGAGATGCCCGCCAAATAAAAAAAGTATATCAATCAACATTAAATAAACAAAAGTGCAAATTTTGCATTATTGTTCGAGTGTTTTGGTAGAAGAGAAACCATTTTTTACCGAAATCTACGGAAAGATAAATTCATTAATAATCACTTTTATTTTATTGATATTAAAAGTGTAGTTTGGAATATAATTTAATTTCGAGACCTGTCCGCCCAATAAAAAAG
>NC_046659.1:24926885-24928390 GCF_010883055.1 Belonocnema kinseyi | reverse complement strand
ATTATCGGAAAGCTTTCGATTCGACATCCCATAGACTTACCATCTGTCTTTTGGAAATCTTAAAGGTTCATCCGCAAATAGTTGGGTGCATAGAGAGATTGAAGCCGCTTTGGAAAACCAGATTTACTATCTTATCTGGCGAAAATCGTGTGACAACTAACAAGGTCACGTTTCAGACAAGTGTCTTTCAGGGCGACACCATGAGCCCACTCCTCTTTTGCCTTACATTATTGCCACTATCTCTAGCACTGCGCCATTCCGACGGGTACTTGTGCGGCAAACCTGCAGATCGAAAGTACAAGGTCACTCATGTATTTTACATGGACGATCTTTAGATCTATGCTAAAAACAGAGACAAACTGCATCTAGCTCTGGGGATTGTCGAACGATATACTAATTGAATTGGAATGGAATTTGGGTTAGACAAATGCGCCAAGGTTTATTTGAAGCGAGGAAAACTTAATGGCATCCCTGAAGTTTCTGAGCTCGTTGATAGAAGCGCCATACGACACCTTTGCGCCGGAGAGACTTATACATACCTGGGCGTGTGAAAGAGCCGTATTCAGGATGTGTTAACTATAAAGGATACACTCCGAATCAGATACAAACGTCTCATCCGACAGATTTGGTCTTCCGAACTGTCGGCGAGGAACAAAGTATCTGCAACGAAAATGCTTGCCGTCCCGGTACTACTCCCTTCATTTGGAGTAGTTCCATGGACGAAGAACGAGCTCAAATCTCTTGATATCGGGACAAGAAAGGTTATGCACATGAACAAAAGCATGCATCTTAAGTCTTCCGTTCCGCGACTATACATCTCACGCCGTCAAGGGGTCGCGGAATATTGAGTCTTGAATGTCTTCATAACAGGATTATTCTGAGTACAGCACATAGAGTTGCAAATGGAAGAGACCCTCTTCTTAAAATGGTCAGGAATCACGAAGAAGTGGGCAAAGGAGCATTTCTGTACAAAGCAGCAGAGTAGGCTGCTGAAACACTCGGACTTGACTTCAGTATTAGGGGTGAGTAAAATGCATCAAATCTTATCTATATCGAGTACTCACTCCTGAAAGCCCGGATTAAGAAAGAACAAGAGAAAAACTTTCGTGAACTGCTCCTGGATAAGAGGATGCACGGTATCTTCCACAGAAATGTGAAGGATCAGTCAATATCTTGTGAGCTAACGTTTGCTTTCCTTAAATCGCCCGGATTGAAGTCTGGTACAGAGGGTTTCATTTTTGCATGCCAAGACGGTGTCATTTCCACCTTAACATACCGTCGCCACATTTTGAGCCAAGACATTCCCGATGATAGCTGCAGGGCGTACCATGCACACCCCGAGCATTTAGCTCACATACTATCTAGTTGTTCAACTCACACGGGAACGATCTACATTCAAAGGAACAATGCGGCACTAAGAGTGCTTTATTACCATCTCTGTCACTCCTACGGCATTCACCTTAATATCGCTCCTCTAAATGCTCCTAAGGAAATTGAGTCAATTG
>NC_046659.1:24925703-24926785 GCF_010883055.1 Belonocnema kinseyi | reverse complement strand
CTTCGACCTCCTCTGGTTTGGGTGGGTGTTCGACAGTAACTGGAGGGTCTTGGAAGAGTCGAGATGGGTCTGAGAGAAACTGTTGATTTTCTCTGACCCACCACTCACTCCGCTCTAGACTTCTCTTAGCGTCAGATAGTATACGTATTCTCTCAACAATATGCTGCCTGATGGTCAGCAGCTTTGACTTGTTAAGTTTGTGATAACGGGTCCGCAGTTCGCGCGCGAACTTTCGAACCTTGGCGGTAAAATTCCTGCCAGATGTGATGTAGTCAATCACACACTGAATGCGGGACGCGTACTGTCTTGCCCAGCCTATCTTTATGGAAAGTTGATGCATTCGTCTTTTGGTCTTATGATCAACCACGAAGCTCGTCATCCATTTCAGCCAGATCTTTAGGCTTGAGAGAAACCTTAGTGCTGATGTTTCTTCGGGTCGTAAAGCATCGTTCTTCATCTATTGGATGCCTGTCCACGGTTGGTCTTAGTGTCGCCTCTCTTTCTTTGTTACCGGCTTGTTCTAGCTGTGGTAGAGTAGGCGTTCCGCTTACATAGCCCCTTTTACAGAGTAATTCAGCATGGTTTCGCAAACGTTGCTGCGAAAAGTGCGATAGCTCCGGGTATTTCTCGCACCACAGAGCATGCAGCCGTGCCATGTAACCCCGTTCACGGGCCACACTCGCATCGTAGCACTCTAGGAAGTCGTGATTCAGTTGCTCCGTCCACCCAAAGGTCGCGAGATCCCGCCGATCCATCGCATTGATTCCATTTTCATTGACTCCCCCAGCTCTAGATTGGTCGGCATTGTTGGCCGACCCATTGTCGGGAGCCCTGCGCGTTCTGTTGCTTTGAACCGCACTTACTACAACTATGTTTGGTGTTGTCATTGGTGTTACCACGAGAAGCTAGGGAAAAGGGTTCGTCCATCCTTGCCGAGCCCCGCATGCATTGATAAGGCTGCGTACTCTGAGAGGTCGCCCGGTATCCCAGAGTCACCGTTCTTGACACCTCACCCAGGTGCCATTCAGCTTTCGGCACGGTTTTCACACCTCCGCTTGGGGGTTAATTCCTTCGGGACCACC
>NC_046659.1:24919511-24925603 GCF_010883055.1 Belonocnema kinseyi | reverse complement strand
TCATAAGGAAAACCGCTTACATTTACATTTTTTTACAGAATTTTCTTACAATTACGTCTCACAAAGTACCATCCATCCACACCTTATAACTAATCCGCTCGCTCCTGTAGCCTAACCTTCCTCGTTTTGCCTCGCCTAGCACGCATTTTTCTCTTTTGTCGCTATGCCTCGCATTACCAGCCTCTGTCTCCACGGCTAACACCTATTACTTAACTACTATTTACAATATTTACATTTCTCTTGCATCTACTTCCTCTCCTATTTAGCGTCTTTCCTTCTCCATTCCTCTTACTTCTTCCTTCTCTTCTCTATCTCACCCAACACCCCCTTCACCCATGCTACTGCCCTTATGTCACCCCTTTCATGCAACAATACCTCCATGTTTATCCCCCTCCTTTCCACCTCTTCACATTGTTCCAACCAATGCTCCAATTTTGCATCCCCCTTCCCGCACTCTCTTAACAAAGATTAGCTTTTATGACTGTTAGAAATATCCTTTCTATTAGGACAGACATACGCTCGAAGATATAAAACGCACGTGTTGGAGTCATAAAAATACGACTTTAGAGATAAATTTATGTCTTTAAGGCATAAAAACTTGTCTCCAATACATAAATTAAAGTCTGGCTCCGTCTGAAAACTGAGAAATGCTCAAGTCGATCTTTTCGACTTCAGCATGTCTTGATTGGGGGCAATTCAAGTTGAACTAAAGTCGAAGCATTTTTATTCGGGCACCCTCACCCTCCCCGCAGCGCCCCAAATATTACACAAGAATAAAAAAATTACATTTGTACAGATTATTATCAGTTTTTAAGAATTTCGGTCGTCTTTTTTCATACAAATAATTACTAATGGACAATTTGAATATTTACAATGACTTTTTAAGCAATTTTCAACTGTTCAAACAAATTTACATTATTAAAACAATTATTTATTTCCGAAAAATGTAAAAAAAATCGTATCTTCTAAAAACATTATGCAATTATTTAAACAATTATTTATCGTATATTTTCAAAATTTCTAAGAACTGAGGCGAAATATCTACTTTCTTTTCAAATCAGTATCCTGTGCTACGTTTTCTTAAATAATTACATAATTTTGATACATTTCTTTTAATGTTTAATAAGTGTCTATTTCCTTAAACAATCTTCATTTGTTCAAGCAGTATTTTTCGATAACTAAAAAAATGAAATAAAAAAGAACGCATACAATTATGTTTCACATTTTTAAGTGTATAGAAAAAATACATTAACCACTTTTTAATTGTTTAAAATAATATAATTTCTTTAAATAATTACATTCACCAGAATAATTTTAAAATCGTAATTAATTGTATGTGTTCTATTTTTTTTCATTTGGTTAGTTATCTAAAAATAACTGCTCAAGAAAATAAAAATTGCTTAAACAAATAAAAATTTATTAAACATTAGAGGAAATGTATCCAAATTAAGTAATTATTGAACAAACAGTAGCATAGGATAGCAATTTGATAAAAGTAGATATCTCTGGCTCAATTTTTAGAAATTTTGAAAATAAATAATTAATAATTGTTTAAATAATTATATAATGTTTTTAGAAAAATTAACTTCATCAAACAATGACAAACTGTTGAATTTTAATCAGAAAACAAGAATATTTTTTACATTTTTGGGGAATAAACAATTGTTTAAATAATTTAGATTACTTTAATTTTTTATTTAAACTGCGGGGGTGAGGGTACGTTGTAAATAAAAGTTATTAGCATGGTTTTATTTTGTATACATTGCTTTTCAAATCCTAAGAACTTTGGCACGTTTCGATGAATCCCTGGAATATGAAGTTCAATTTTTCGAAAATTCAAAATCTCACCGAGTAAATTAAATGGAATTTTGAAGTGCCGAGTAGCACGTGTTAATATTCAAATTCCGAAAAAAAATTACAGATTTTGTTTCTCCGGAAATGAAAACTTTTGGGGGGTGTCTTCCCCTCTAGAGTGTAAAAAAATTGCAATGCATGTTTGGACCGTTTTCTCTAAAACTAGGATTTCGAAGTTCCAACTTAACAAAATTCCCCAGTGACTGGTTTTTCAACTTAGAGGGTTCATTTTAGGTCTAAAATGCCGAAAATTTATCGTGCTTTATACCACTATACGTAACTTACTTTAAATTGTATTCTAAGCTGCGCTGAAACATCTATTATTGTGATTAATTTATACCATCACAATTCATAATATGCATAAAAATTAAATCATACTAATTCTTATTTCCTTGTTTTTATAATTTTTAAAATTTTTAATCTTGTTTTTTACAATTAAATAGAAACTACTGCGCATCTGCGTAGGGTCTAATAAAGGAACATATATAGGGTATATATTTAGGTACATATATAACATACATAGTTATATATTTAGTGTTGTCTTTTACGACTAAAAACCAAATCTGCACAGTTGGACAAAAAAATGGAATTTTTGGATTTTTCATTATTTTTGGTACGATGAAATTGGGAATTTTCAAATTTTCGATTAAATTTAAAAAGTTGTTATGATCACCTTGTAGGGCTAATAGAATTTTGAAATCTTGAAAAAATGTGGTTTCAAAAATTTTTGGTAGTCAAATTTTGAATTTTCAACTTTTTCGCCAAATTGAAAGAGTTGTTATGATCATCTTGTAGGGCTTTCAAAAATCAACGTTTTTCTTCTCTTGACTTTTTTTCATATGATGCGTTGTTTGGCTTAAAATGTTCATTTTAGTTTGTTTTTTGGATTTTGAAAATGCTCTAACTCTGATAATTTTCTTTTTACAGAAAAAAGTCATAGAGATACATTGTTTGAGTTTTTGAGTATTATGAATAACCGTACATGGAATTTTGAAATTTTGAAAAAATTTGGTTTCAAAAAGTTTTGATACGATCAAATTTTGAATTTTCAACTTTTCGATTAAATTTTAAAAGTTGTTATGATCACCTTGTAGGGCTGTCAAAAATAAACGTTTTTCTTTTCTTGACCTTTTTTCATAGCATGCATTGTTCGGATTAAAATGTGCATTTTAATTCGATTTTTCGGATTTGGAAAATGTTCTAACTCTGATAATTTTCTTTTTATAGAAAAAAGTCATAAGGATAAATTGTTTGAGTTTCTGAGTACTATGAATAACCGTTCATAGAATTTTGAAATCTTGAAAAAATGTGGTATTTTGAAAACGTGCTCACACTTTGAATTTTGATTCAAAATAGCTGGGTTACGAACTTGTTATTTCTTTTTAGACCTTAAAAAAGTGTGCCAAAGCAGAATCCAATCTGATAAATTTTTCGAAAGTTATCGTGCCTACAGAATACAGACTGCAGACAGACAGACGAACACCTTCGTAAAAATCATTCTTTCTGACTCAGTAGGTCTCAAAACGTGGAGATTTGATGAAAACCGACAAAGTGAAATTTTACATAAAACCAATACCTTCTCATTAGGATGAGAATGTAAAAAGACCATTACATACGAAATTTCTCTCACTTCAATTATATGAACAGCAACACATTATTAAATTTAACAAAATTTAATTAAATTGGCGAGTTGGAGGAATATGAAACTTTCAAATATTTTAGATTTTAGCTTTACGATTTTTCACCGTGATAAATGGCAAAATTACCAAAAAAACGTATTTTGTTCATAAAATCAGATTTTGTGGACGCATAGAAAATTTATGAACACAATTATATTCATTTAATTTTTATTCTTATTGGATGCGAATACATTATTTGATATTTCAAGTGCATATTGTGGAGACGAGATATTTGTCAATTTGCTATATTTCCCTTCAGCTGAGCAGGTAAGCCGAGAAACATGGTTTGATAAAAATGGTTGAATATTGTCTGTCCCTCTCGTTGCTAAGTTTCTCTTTCTAACAGGTCAAAAATTTCACCAACCGAATCCTACCAATTTTCGGGTATGAGGTTGTCTTCATATTTGCCAGGGAGCACTAGACTGTATTTCCGATCTTCTTTTAGATGCCACTGCAGTCATTGCCGTGCTCAGCCAAACCTACCGTTTCGCCTTAAGCGACATTAGCAGGCATTGCAAAGACGAGGGAAAAAAACTTCGTATCTCTCTGCTTCTGATTTGGCGCGAACCTTTAAGTCATGAAATCATACTGTATACATCACATGAACCGGGCGTTGGTACCCCCCTTTCTGTAACTGGTGTGTGTTCACAATGGATAACGCTAAAACCACTTCAACTGAATCCACATAAGAACTCTTTAGGTTTTTACAAATTTGAACATTAAGATCTCTTAACCTTCATCTCAAGATGACTACTGAAACCTAAAAGTACCCTGATTCAGTTAGTGAGCGATGCGTTTTGTAGGTTTGACCTTGAACTGACCTGATGGCGTCAAACGGACACCGGATTCGAATTCAGCGACCACTTTAACCTAAAGTTATCCTAATTTAGTTGCTTAACGATGAATTTTGTAGGTTTGACCATGAACTGACCTTGATACTTACCTGATGGCGTAAAACGGACACCGGATTTGAAATCAGCTACCTCAAAAACATGAGTTTTCGAAATTCTATATAAAATAAGCACAGCGTGAAGCCAATCTGTCTAGTTTTTAAGTAGATATATTGCAAAAATAGTGTAAATTTATATGTTTTCTTAAATGTTCAATACTTCCTAAATAGTCAACATTCTTCAATGTTCTTGGGCACATTTTCAAGCTTTTTTTCATTTTATCACAACAGCTTACAAGTATAAATTGACAGGCCCAGAGCAAAAGCGAACTAAAGAAAAAAGTTGCGGAAAAGAGAAGTAAAAACATGCGAGAGCAAAAACGACATAAGAATTAGCCGAGAGATAATACGACACAAGAATGAAGGGAGAAGATTCCCCCCACTTTTCTGCTGCGCAGACCAGCCTCGAGTAAAACCGCAAATGCGCGAACATGAACCGAGCTCACCCGACTTCACGAACGACGATCTAATCAGCTGCTCCCAGAGCTGCCAGATTGAGCCTAAGATTTACCCCCACCACAGGATGGTAATTTAAGATAGTATTCAAGTCTTCAAATTTTAAATTTGAAAGTTTATTTATAAAAAAATAATAATCATGAATAAAATGATAGCGTGTGGGAGGTCGAATCGAAAGCTTCTCGATAATCAATCCAGGCCATCGAAAGGTCACGCTGGTAGAATGCTGCATCTTTGCAGACACATCTATCGATGAGCAGGTTCTCCCGACATCCGGCTACGCCTTTCTTTGAGCCTCGTTGTTCATACATTTCTTGCCACACAGCTTCAATTTCCCGAGTAATCCTATCATTTAGGATAGCTGTGAATATCTTATAAAGTGTGTTCAGACAAGTGATTAGCCTGTAATTCTTCGGGTCAGCTAAGTTGCCTATTTTTGGCAGGAGTATTGTGCGCCCTTCCACCAACCACTCCGGAATCGGTTCTTCCGACTTCAAATATGAGGTGAAAATACGGGCCAAATGCTGATGCGTTGAAGAAAACTTCTTCCACCAGGAGGTTTTGATACAATCTGGTCCCGGTGCAGAATAGTTCTTCATCCCTCTTAATACTTTTTTCACCTCCTCGGTAGTGACGGGTGGGCATTCTTTATCTGGAGTTATGAGGGCAATACATAACATAGAGGTTCCCTGTACCAAGGGTTTCTGCTGAATATGGTTACAAAAATAAATAGGCAGTCGCGGACAATTGTCCAGCGGTGGTCCCGAAGGAATTAACCCCCAAGCGGAGGTGTGAAAACCGTGCCGAAAGCTGAATGGCACCTGGGTGAGGTGTCTAGAACGGTGACTCTGGGATACCAGGCGACCTATCAGAGTAAGCAGCCTTATCCTTGCATGCGGGGCTCTACAAGCATGGACGAACCCCTTTCCCCAGCTTCTCGTGGGAACAACAATGTCAACACCAAACATAGTTGTAGTAAATGCGGTTCAAAACAACAGAACGCGCAGGGCTCCCGACAATGGGTCGGCCAACAATGTCGACCAATCTAGAGCTGGGGGAGCCAATGAACATGGATTCAATGCGATGGATCAGCGGGATCTCGTGACCTTTGGGTGGACGGAGCGACTGAATCACGACTTGCTAGACTGCTACGA
>NC_046659.1:24898963-24919411 GCF_010883055.1 Belonocnema kinseyi | reverse complement strand
ATATATCTAGTCGTGAGTGGTGCTGACTGAAAACAGATGATTTGGAGCGATTCGCGCGCCATTTGTTGGTCATTCTAAGGACTTATTGAACTACCCTCGTATATATATATTTTTTTTTTAAACATGCTTATAAATTTTGAACGCTTTCAATTTATTTATGATTACTAATTTTTGGTCAATAATCTTCTGAGAATACAATTCAAATTTTGAACACTTGGACTCGATCGAATTGGAAATTATTCATATTTCATAGTTGAAAATAAAATTTTGAAAGTTGTGAATTTTCATTGATTCCATTTTCAAAACTCTAATCTACAAACATTTCAATATTTAACGTTTTGTTATTTTTCTGTTTTCTAAATTTCAATCTGAAACTTTTAAAAATTTCAAGATATTTCAAAAGATTTTTAAGGATTTTAAATATTTGAGGATGTTTTAAAAGATATCAAGGAATTTTCATCTTATTTGTATAATTTTAAGGAATTTCAAAGAATTTTGAAGAAATACTTTTAAAATCTTTTAAAAAAAGCTCAAGTTATGTCACAAAATTTATAAGGTATTGCAATATTTCAAAGTATTTCAAAATTTTCCAAGGAATTTTCAATTGATTTCAATAATGTAGTATGAGAATGTAAAAGATTTGAATTATTTTAGGGTATTTTTGAATTTTCAAAGAATTTTAAAGAGATTTCAAAAGATTTTAGAGGATTTTTAATATTTGAGGATTTTTAAAAAGATGTCAATGAATTTTCAATCTATTTTTATAATTTAAAGCAATTTCAAAGAATGTTAACAATTATAGCAGGAATGTTTAAAAAAACTTCAAAGTACCTTAGAAATCTTAAAAATATGTCAAGGTGTTTCAAAAGATTTTGAAGGTTTCGAAATCATTGAGTGTATTTTAAAATGTTCCAAGGAATTTTCAATTGATTACAGTCATTTAATATGAGATTTTAAAGGATTTGATATATCTTAGAAAATTTTAATAGATTCCCAGGAATTTTCCATTGATTTCAATAATTTAGTATGAGATTTTAAAGGATTTGAAATATCTTTTAGGGTATTTTTCAATTTTCAAGGATTTTCAAGAGCTTTGCAAAATATAAAGAGATTTTAAAGGATTTCAAACAGTTTAGAATGTTTTAAAATATTCAAAGGTATTTTCAATGAAATTCAATCATTTAAAGCGATTTCAATAAGAAATTTAATCTTTTTTGTCGAAAATTCAACTATGATTAAACATTGATTTTTGTATAGAAAATTAGACTTGGTGGAAAATAAGTTGCTTTTGTGCAATGTTGTGCAAAATAAGAATAATTCTCTACCAAACACTTGAATTTTTAACAAAATAGTTCAATTATCACCAACAAAAGAAAAAGAACTTTTAACCAAAATAGATACATTTTCAAACAAGAAGAATAATTTAATTCCAAAACAGATGAATTTTTAATTGAAATCGCTCAATTTTTAAGCAATATAAAAAAAATAAATTTCGAATCAAACAGTTAGTTTTTCAATGAAAAAAGGAATAAATTTTTAACTAGAAAAGAGACATTTTCAACGAAAAATTATACAATTAAATTATCAGTTGAATTTTTTTGAGCCCAAAAACAATCATATTATCAAATAAAATAGTAAAATTATCAATAACAAAATTAATTTTTAACGTCAGATATAAATTTCAGACCATACATGAAACAGTTAAATTTTCAATTTGAAAAATCAGGTTTGAACAACAACAAAAACAATCGAATTTACAACAAAATAGTTACATTTTCACCAAAGAAATGAATGTACAAACATAAAGAATGATATTCTTATGAAAAAGAAAAATATTCAACAAAATACATGAATTTTCCACCACACAGTTCAATTTTCAACAAGAATAAAATTAATTTTCAACGAAAGAGTGGAATTTACAACCCAAGAACTGAATTTTTAATAAAACTGGATACATTTTCAAACGAGAAGAATAATTTCCTATCAATCAAGGCGATTTTTCTACTACACAGTTGAATTTCCAACTAAAAATGATACATTTTTAACAAAAAATGGAACAGTTAAATTTTAGTTCAAAAATCAATTTTCAACCAAAAAGGCTTTTTAAGTCCAAAAAGAAAAAAATATTAACTATTTTAAAAAGTTGTACGTCAAAATGAAGTACTTTAACAGAACAGATGATTTTTTTGCAAAACGTTTAATTTTCAAAGTAAAAAAAAATAAATAAAATTTATAAATAAAATTCAAATAAAAAAAATTTCAACAAAAAAAGATGAAATTTCAATTAGAAAAATGTAATACTAGAAGTTTTAAACTAAAAAGGAATGCATTCAATAAAAAAGAGTTAGACTTTCTTATTTGTTTCTATTATTATTATTTTTATATTATTATTCTATTCTATTATTATATTATTATTCTTGTGTCAAAATTAAATTTTTCCACTGAAACCTTGAGCTTGAAATGGAATTTTCAATTAAAAAGTATTTGCTTTTTTTCAGTTGAAAGTTCGTCTTTTTGGTAGAAACTTTTCCTTCTTGTTTGAAAACTGATATTTTTGGTGAAAAATAATTATGATTCTGTTAAAAATCATTTTTGTTTTCAGCTGAAAATTAAACTATTCCCTCCCTGGTTGAAAAATCTTTTTTAGTTAACACATTCAAATATCTGGTTAAATTTTGTTGGTGAATTCGTAATTTTTAAATTATTTTTTTGAGTAAATATTAATTTGTTTTGAAAATTCTTCTTTCCATTAAAAAATTTTTTTTTTGCTTTTTTATTAATTTTTTTTACTAAACATGTATTAATTCCATTTTTTGTTAAAAATTTATCTTTCTTAATTCAAATTTAAGTATGTATACGGTTAAAAATCCATATCATTGGTAGAATATTATTCTTGTTGATTGTGTATTCTCTTCTTTGTTCAAACTTCTAAACTGTAGTCATTTGTCATTTATTTTTTTCAGTTGAAAATGCTTACTTTATAGTAGAAAATTATCATTCTTGTTTGAAAATTCATCTACTTTGGTAAAAAATTCATTCTTTTGGTTGATTATTTAACACCTTTATTGAAAATTCGATTTATTTATATATTTTTTCGTTAAAGATTGAACTATTGTGTTGATTTTTTTTTGCCTCAAAATGGACTGCTTTCAGTTATTAAAAGTTCATGTTTTTTTAAATTAAATTATTCTTCGTGTTTCAAAAAGCATCTGCTTTGGTTAAAAATAATTTATTATGCCTTTTTGAAAATTCTAATATTTTGTTGAATATTAATTTTTGGAATTAAAAATTTTAACTGTATCATCATCGGTTAAAAATGTCTTTTTTTAATTAAAAAATTTGTTGGTTTTTTGTATGAAAATTGACTTTTCTCAGTTAAAAATTTATCTTTTTTTGGTAAAAATTTATTCTTCTTGTTTAAAGTTCATCTATTTTAATTAAGAATTCATTTCGTTGATTAAAATCCACATTTTTAGAAAAAATTCTATTCTGTTCATATCATGATTTGTTTAGATAAAGATTGAACATTCCATTTTCCGTTACAATTTTCTCATTTTAGTAACAAATTTAATGATTCTACGGTAACTCAGGATTTTAAAACCAGAATAAATTTGAGGAGCAGCTGATTAGATCGTCATTCGTGAAGTCGGGTGAGCTCGGTTCATGTTCGCGCATTTTCGGCTTTACACGAGGCTGGTCTTTGAAGCAGTAAAGTGGGGGGAATCTTCTCCCTTCATTCTTGTGTCGTTTTACCTCTCGGCTAATTCTGAGTTCGTTTTTGCTCTCGCGTGTTTTTACTTCTCTTTTCCGCAACTTTTTTTTTATTTCGCTTTTGCTCTGAGCGTGTCAATTGTAAAAATTTCTTTTCCAATTGCAAGAACTTCAAGTTGTAATAAAAAAGTTGGAAATTTTTAAAAACATCTTATCTGTGGGCAAATCGGAATAAAAGTTCTATAAATATACATTTTGAAAAAATTACATAAAAACTTCATGATTATATGTTTCATATATTTTCCAAAAATATTTTGGTTGCCAAAAATAATATTGAAAATTTTTCCAACTTTTTTGTTACAACCTCAAGTTCTTTCAATTCCAAAAGAAATTGTTTACTATTTATACTCATACGCTGTTGTGATATGGTGAAAAAAGCTTCAAAATGAGCCCAATAATATTGAAAAACGTTAGAAATTTCGAGAGTTATTGCAAATTTAAGAAAACATTGAAGTTGACACTATTTATGCAATATCTACTTAAAAACTAGAGAAATTGGTTTCACCCTGGGCTTATTTTATACAGAATTTCGAAAACTATCAACCTTTTAAAAAGAACTTTTTTTTAGCTCTGGTACAATTAAAATTAATAGAATTTATTCAGTCATGAAAAAGAGGTGACCTGAAACTTTTTCAAGCAGTGTAATAATTCAATTTTTACCCCAACAAGATAAATTCCCAACAAAAAAGTTAATATTTCAATTAAAACAAATGAAATTTATATAAAATCACCCCAAGCGAAGAACCTCACGAAGTCGTTATGTAAGGGGTTCCCCACTTGGGTTCATTAGTAGCCAAGGTCTTTTGTTTCAGGCGTCATTCACTCTGCTGACAATCTTTTTATTAAATATTTGCCGTCATACTTTCCTGTCCTGGCATACTTCTCTAGCTTCTTTTATGTCCATGCATTTTTTCATACAGACTCTCGTGTTTCTGTGACTTCTTATGTCTCTTCTAACTAGGGTCTCATTCACACATTCTAACCATTCTTTCCGCGGTCTACCTCTGGACACGCTGCCATTTACTTTACCTTGATACACTTGTTTCGTTAGTCGTTCATTTGGCATTCTCTCAACAGATAGTTTTCATTAAATTCATCCTGTACCCTCCGTACGCATTTATGCGAGGTTAGGTACCAGTGCTGCAGCGGTGCATCGTGCTCGTGCATTGTGAGCTTTGTAAATGTTCATCAATAAGAGAGGTAATTATTAATTAGCTCTATATAATAAACAATAGTTTAATATTTTGATAAGATATTTTTTATTATATTTTTTATTATTATGAGCTTTACTTATGGTGGTAATGAAAACAACTTTTTTACGAAACTTGTTTTTAATCTTTCAAGATAACTTCATTCAGATTATGTTATATCAGCGCTTAACCTCTATGGTAAAAGATTTTAGTCATCGAGGCGTTGTAGATATTTTGTTCTTAAAGTATATAGACAAAATACTTTATCATTAAAATATCTGTTTGATCTTTATATATTTAAGATCGCTTAGATAATTAGAAAGGAAAAACTACGTCATTATATTTTAGCCTATAAAAATGACCAAACCAAAGTGCCTTATTTGGAATTATTACCAAAAAATTGTAGACATACGGACGGGAAAGGAGCGATTTAAGTGCAAATTTTGTAATGCACTTTACCAAAAAAAATGCTACGAGGCAAAACAATCACCTATTGAAATGTGAATATTGCCCAGATGCAGTAAAGAACTTATTGAATCGAAAAGACATCTTAACTGCCGTCGATGACAAAAATAAAATTCAAGGTAATTTTAACTTGTTTTTAAACTTTTTGTTTAAACACGAAGTTAAAAAAAAAGAATATTTAATTCTTAATAACTAAATACCTGCAACTTTAATTTACCAAACTTGCACATGGATGTTTTATTCAAATTTATTCTAAATTAGTTTTAAATAATATCTTTTTATTATAAGTTAGTTGTAATATCAATAATTAACACACAGCTAACTTGGCAAGTGTAATAGAAGTTGAAGGAAATATCGAAAATGCATCAAAAAATCCAGAAACTACTGAATCTCCAACAGAACTATTTTCTTTGAGTAACATTTTTTGACAAGATGCCCGAGCAAGATCAGTTACGTTAGAATACTTTTTGCATGTATACACATTTTTTCTGCAAATAATTTGCAACTTTGCAAGTAATAGATCAACGTAAATGATTTAAAATAAAGAATTAGTTTAATTGTGTTTCTTTTTAAATAAAATTACAATCGATAAAAGGAATATCGTCGATTTAAGTGACATGCATTTGATTTTAGTTATAATGTAATGATTGGTACCTTTTTAAACTTTTCTCTATATTCACTGATTATCTAGAAAGTTTTTGACAAAAAGATTTATATTTTTTTACAGAATGTACACTATGTATAATTCGGTTAATCTTTCCAGATGGATCTTGATGAATTGGCTGCGAGGGCAATTTATGCAACAGCTGCACCTTTATCGATGTTTGAAAATGAATATTGGAAACAATTTTTTTCAAAGTTACGGCCTGCCTGAAAACCACCTTCTGCCTACGTATTAAGTAATGTGTCTCTTGAAAAGGAGTTCCTGAGAGTACAAAACGATGTTCACAAAAAATTAGCTAGTGCAAATACAGTCTGAATTCAATGCGACAGATGCAGTAACAGAAGGTAAAATAGTAATGTCAAATTAAGCAATGAGTACTTTTAATGCCAAGATATAATTTTACTATGTGAAATATTTTGCTTAAATTTCTTTGTTTTATAGAGTGCAAGAATAATACGAATATTAAGGTGCCCCTTATGTTTCACTTTTCTAATTTCTTTGCTGCCCCCTCCCCCTTTTGTTTAAATGCTCAAAAAATTCTTTAAATTTGAGCGGAATTGGTTAATATTTAGGGGTCGCGCAAAGACCATGAAGCTTTCCGTTAATTTAATATGGAAAAAAGTTAGCATTTTGTAAATGTAATTTTTAAACGCAATCATATATTATAAATAAATGCATATTCCAGTATATCTTCAAGAATTCTACAGACATTAAGATTTATTCATAAATTTCGGGTTAAATGAGGCAAAGCTGAAACAATCACCTTTTTCGCTGGAAGAAGACCAGAACATTCCTAGACCCCAAGTACAACGGAAAAAATTTATCCTTAGATCAGCAATTAAAAGGAATGAAGTTTATTCAAGACAGAATTGCTTTCTTGTACGGCAAATCTGCAAATTACAAATTATTCTCACGGATCTTGCTGCCTATCGAAGCGAAACGGGCATATACAGCACTCCTTACTTGCGAAGTATAAAATCAACGATCAATGCTGATTCTTGGTGGAAATCATTTTTTACATAAACGCCTCTTAGTATTGTTGCCAGGGGTATTTTAAAATTGCCAGCGACATCAGCTGCAATCGAGAGAAGTTTTAGTACGTTTTGTAGAGTTCATTCAATTGTTCGGAATCGGTTAACTATCAAACGAGCTGGACAACTAACGCATGTTGGTTATAATCTCAAGCTTCTGAAGTCGAGAAAAAAAGTTGGAAAACAAAGAAGGCTCCAGTTTTGTGCGCAATTTTTGGAAATTTCCGGTAACGATCAAGGTCAAGTAGATGGGAGTTTGAATACTGAAGGAGTAGCTGACGATGAGACTTTACACTCCGACGGTTTCTCTGAAGACGACAACTTTGTTTTAGGAGATTTGAGCAGCTTCAGTTTCGACGAATCAATATAATGATCGGAAAGTACACTTTCTAGGAATTTATGGTGTAATTCGTTCGAACAAAAATTACAAATAGTGACTGAATTGTCAAAACTACCATTTTAACATATGACTTGCTTTTTTTTAACTATTTGACAAGTTTTCTATCTGTTCTTACCATATACTTATTGAGAAAACTACCCATAGTATTTAATTATGTTAAATATTTTAATATGATTTAAGCGTTTATGGATAGCGTTTACTCGTTAAGTCGTTATTTTTTTGTAATTAGGCAATTATACAGTACCTGAATATGTTCGGTATTAATTAAAAGAAAGTGTTTGCAAGCAACATGCTGCTTTAGGATTATATAACTCTGATGGAAAAGGCGAGACTGCAGTAGTATTTGTAAAGTGTTATGTTATTTAAGATACTTGTAGTATTGCAACTTCGACTCATGCGATTTGACTTACTAATATAGATTCTTACTATAGAACTTTAAGGTATCTGCGTAATATGAACAAAATCATTGTTTTAAAGAAATAAATTGTCATATAAAATAAATATTTATTTAAACAAATGTGCAAAGAATATGTAAAATTTATTCACAAATTAAGAAATAAAATCAATTTCGGAGCGCGCCTTTATATCTGCGACTTTTAAATCACAGCTGAAAGCGCACGCTCCAAAACAACATGAATTTGAAGACTATAATTAATTGATAAACTAGTGTTTTGCGCAAATGAAATTGCTAAATAGTCCTAAGCTAGTAAATAACTTATATTTAACTATTTAAGCAACGTAAACAATAAAAATATCGTTAAAAATCATAAATTATTAAATTATTTTAAATTCTCTTAAATTCTGTCATATTCTAGGTTATATAACCCGAACATAAAGTTTCGAGAATTTAAGAACTCTAGATGAGTGGGTCACGCGACCAGATTCCTAACATACCGCTTTTTTTTTTATTAACCAACTTATACTCACACGAAATGCCACATCGAGTTGAAAATTTGGGATACTAGACAAGAAGCACTAAGAATGGTGGGGCTGGCCTTAAATTTGCAAAATTATAAAAAAAGTTTTTTGTTGTAAATAATTTTTTTTTTGCTTTTTTATATAATTATTAAAGTTTAGAACCAGACCCACCTTTCTTAGTGCTTCTTATTTATTATCCCAAATTTTGAACTCGATTTGGCGCTTCGTGTGAAAATAAGTTGGGAAATAAGAAAAATGGTCGTCACGTGACCCACTCGTCACATGGCCTTAAGGGCATGTGACACAGCGAAACACCTATATTACCGACCTCACTTTTTCAGTTCGTTTCATTTTTTTTTAACCTGAGAACTTTTTTAAAAATAAAATATCGAGCCGAAATCTTGGAAAATGTATTAGAGTACAATAAAGTACGTTAAA
The DNA here is from genome assembly GCF_010883055.1 of Belonocnema kinseyi. Classification (NCBI taxonomy): domain Eukaryota; kingdom Metazoa; phylum Arthropoda; class Insecta; order Hymenoptera; family Cynipidae; genus Belonocnema; species Belonocnema kinseyi. The sequence goes on along the minus strand of NC_046659.1, from coordinate 24,910,534 downwards.
GTACTTTATTTAGAAATAAAAGATGTAAAAAAATGTCCATTAAATATGAACCTGCACTTGTAAGATAGGGATCAGCTGTAAATTTTATCGGCAGCCGTCGGTATTCCCGATTGACACGAAAACACGAAGTCTGGCGGCTTTGAGAACGGTAACGAGAATGCGTATATTACCGAGAATATAATCGAGAAATAAATTCTCTGAGAATTTATGAGAATCTCAGAATTTATTTTAATTAATAGAAAATTGTATTCTTTCGTTAACTTTTCGGTTAAAAATTCAACTCTTTTTTTGAAAGTTTGTCTTTTTTATTTTAAAGTTTACCTGCTTTAGCAGAAATTAAATCGTTTTTTTTTTATAAAAATGCAACTGTTTGGTTAGAAATTAAGCTGTTATAATATTTTCTTGAAAACTTAACTACTTCGTAGAAAATTTACTTTTTGTTTGAAATGTATATTCTGGTGTTGAAAAATGAACTGAAATATTTTCTGGATGAGAGTTCCACTTATAAAAAAATGGTCTTTTATTACAAATTCATCTGTTTTAATACAAAATTGATCTTTTTTGGATAAAAATGCAACTATTTGGTAGAGATTTGAACTACTTTGTTAAAAATTCATCCTTTTTGGTTAAAAAAATTCGTCTTTTTGGATTGAAAATTCAATTTCTTTCGTAGAAATTTATTTTTTGTTACACAAATTCAATTTTTGATGTTACTGAGTTCACTGGATTTTTTTAAAAATGACAACTCAACTTTTTTGTAATAAAAAATTCTTCTACTTTAAGATAAATTTAATATTTTTTAATAAAAATGCAACTATTTGCTAGAGAATCCAAAAATTTTGTTAAAAAGTCATCCGTTTTGGTTAAAAATTCATCTTTTTGAATTGAAAATTCAATTTTTTTGGTACAAAATCATTTCTTGTTAAAAAATTCATAGTTTGATCGTGATAGCTCGACTAAAATCAAAATTCAACTATTTTTTTGAAAATTTGTCTTTTTAATTTACAACTTCATCTGTTACAGAAGAAATTTCATTTTTTGTATGAAAATGCAACTTTTTGGTTAAAAATCGTTCTTCTTTGCTTGATAATTCAATAAATTTGTTTAAAACATTTGGTTGAATCGCTTTGTTAAGAAATCACTTTTTTTTGTTAAAGATTTACATTTAAAATTGAAAAGTTATCTCGTTGGTTAAAGGTTTAATTATCTTGTTGAAAATTATTCTTTTTTAATCGAAAATTTAACTACATGGCTCAAAGTTAAACTACATTGTGAAATTTTTTTTATTGAAAGCTTATGTCTCGTTTAAAATTTAACTGTTTAGGGGAAAATAATTATTTTTTTTTGTTTAGAATTTATTTTTTAACAGAAATTGTAACTTTTCATTTTTTTAAGATTGATATTTTTTAGTTACAAATTCGTGTGTTTTTGTTGTAAAAAATAATTTTTTAGTTTGAAATTTCCCTTTTTTTGCATAAAAATGCATCAGTTTCGTGGAAAATTAATTTTTTGTTAAACAGTCATATTTTTGGTTTGAAAATTGAATTTTTGTGAAGAAAATTTGTCTTCTGGTTTGAAGGTTTAATAATTTAGATAAACTTTTATTTATTTTTTAAGTGAAAAATCTTTATTTGTGGGAAATTCGTCTTTTTGTTTTACAATTCTTTTCTTTTGCTGTATAAATATAATTCTTTTTTGATTAAAATATAAACTATGGCACTTTTTCTTCGACAATTTGTCTTTTTAGGTTGAATATTTAACTATTATGTTGAAAATTCATTTATTTTGTGAAAAATTCCAGTATTTTGTTTGAAATAAATCAATACATTTAAAAAATTTTAATTTGTATATCAAACACTGTAACTCCTGAATATGTCTGAGCTAGAAAATAATTGATATTCAACCGCTCATATAACCTGAACAATAAAAATATTGTTAAAAATCATGAATTCTAAAATTCTCTTAAATTCTTTTAAATTATCCTAAATTGTGGCATATTCTCGGTTATATAACCTGAACTTAAATTCTCGGGAATTTAAGAACTCTAGGCTCATCGTAAAAAAGCCAATGATATCTTTGATCGTATACTTGTAATGCGGTTATACGGGGTCCACACGGTCCACGCATAAACGCCGAGTAAAAAAATGTTTCCTCAGTACTCATTATGATAAGGGAATGGCTATTTATTGCGATAATGATGGCGAAGGAAAAGTAATCTTATTTCACTCACTATAAATTAGGCGTGCTGGACACGTAGCAGACACCTACATTACCAACCTCAATTTTTAATTTTACAGATTTTTTTTTTTTTAATCTAAGAACTTTTTTGTAAATTAAATATCGGTCTGAAACTTTCAAAAATGTACAAGAACAAAATAAACTACGTTTATGTACATCATTTTTCTATAAAAGATGCAAAAAGAAAAATTCCAAGTCGAACGAACCTCTCTTTTTATCTCTAAACGTTGGAAAAAGAGGTCCGTTCGACTTCTGAGACGGTATCGTAGTCCCATCGCAGGACTCAATTCTATCAGTAGTCGCGATCAGCTGTCTCGTCTACATCTGCTGAAATGTGTGGTCCACGCTGTCAAACTTTGCAGACGCGGCCTCCCCCCGCCGTTAGTATTTGGTTATGCCCCCCCCCCCCTCAATAAATTAGCCTTAATACTGCTTTTTGTGTTAATAGCGGATCAAGTTGTCAATCTGCAAATGTGAAAATTCATCAGAATATAATGGAATATTTAAATAAAATTATTTGGAAAAAATTTGGATTAAAATACAAGAACTCTCAACGTAAAAGTAGAATTTTCGTGTAAATTAGATTCGTTAAATACAAAAAACTAATTTTGAACAGAAAGTCGAAATCAGTGTGTAAATAAAAAGATTAATTTTCTAACGAAAAAAACAACAAGCTTTGACTAAATGCAAGAATTCTCAACCAAAAGGTTCAATTTTCTACCAAAAAATATTAATTTACTATCGAAAGAGACGATTTTAAAGTAAAAAAAAGAGCTTTTGAACAAAAAGATTCTTTCAAGAGTTCTGAACTACAAATTTGTATTTTCAACTGAAAAGGATAATTTTTTAAACCAAAAAATTATTTTACTACAAAAAGGAGGAATTTTTTAAAAATTCAGGAATTCTTTACCAAAAAAGTTGAATTTTGAAATAAAAACCTACATTTTGAAACAAAAATATGAATTTAGTACCAAAGAAGACAATTTTTTATTAAATTTAAAGAGTTCTGAACTGAAAAGTTAAATTTTAACCCAACAGATGAATTTTTAATGAAAAAGATTAATTTACTACCAAAAAAGACCAAATTTAATGAAATTGAATAGGTATGAACTAAAAAGTTGAAATTTCAACTAAAAAAATGAATATTCAATAAAATTTAAGAATCTTCTACCCAAAAAATTAATTTTTAGACAAAAAGATTAATTTAGTAACAAAAATGACGAAATTTTGATATTAATCTATTAAAATATCGTAAGATACTATATATCAAATCCTTCAAAATCTCAAATATTATGAGATTTTAAAAGAATTTGAAATATTTCAGGGTATCTTTAAAATTTCAAGATATTTTCAAGAAATTAAAAAAATTTCAAGAGATTTCAAAAGATTTTAAAGAATTTTCAATATTTTAGGATGATTTAAAAGATGTCACCAGGTAAACTTCTTTCATTTTTATTTTTAGAATAATATATTCATTTTTGTAACATTGCTACCAGGTTTCAATGTTATTTAGTTTGAATTGATCCTTCCCAACCCCTTTTTCACTACTAGTCCAGACGCCATACCCAGTCCTGTCGGATCTTATATGTCGCCAAAACATTTTGAATGATTCGTATGCAGAATGATCTGATTCCGAATCGGTGTGGTACGTCTTCGGCAGATTGTGCGTTCTCGAGATATTCGCAATTAATCAATTTTTTAATTACTCCTGATTAATGCTTTTCCATCTAACGTATTTCGATTTTTTTCTCTGCGCTTTATTAGCTCATTGCATGACGAGTAAAAAATGTTTTAACATATTTGCCCTCCGACGAATATTTATTGCACAATAGCAACTAATAGGCGAGAAAATTGAAAAAAAATTCTGCCTGAAATATCTTCAAAAATATCATCTAAAAGAGAAATATGTTTTTAAGTTCTGAACACAACAGCTAAAATGCACACTTTTTATAGCAAACAATATTTCTTTAAAGTTAATAATTTCCTGGAAAAATGGAGCTTTATTGTGTGAAATTCTGCGGTGTGATAATAAATAATCATTTTTAGTAAATTAAATTCATGTTAGAGAAAATATTTTTGCGCAAATATATTGTTGCTGCACCCAGGCACAAAGTTCCTATGAAATTATGCTGAAATTGTTTAAATTTAAGCAACGACTCATGAATAATCAATTACGAGGTTTCAAATACTAACAAATTTTCAAACAAAAGTTATAAATGTTTGAATTTTAGCATGATAATTCTCTAAAGTACCACTAGAACAATCATGTTAAGAAAAACTTGTTTATACAAGAATTGTAACCTGTAGAACAATCTAAATTCCAATTATTTATCTACAGTTCTATATGCAGTGGAAACTTGGCACGAAGCTTAAACAACCTTAGATATTATTTGAAATTCAGTCATGTAATTTAAATTTCTTAATTTTTATTTATTTAATAGTTATAAACTTCCCTTTTTTTTAAGAATTCGACAATAAGCTCGATAAGTGACATTGTAAACTCGGAAGCGCTCATGTGGCCGGTTGGTTCGGAGACCATAGGCGTGGAAATAGAAAATGCTAGCAGAAGGGTTCATGGGTCCATTCAGCACCGTGAAACTATTTTGCTGTTATAAGAAATAAGAAATTATTTAATTTCTACAAAAATAAGTTTTTTTTATTTCCTTCGAAAACTAGAATCAGAATAAAATTAAATAATAATCGAAATTTTGTTTTAAATGAGGCTGCTGCAAATGCTCGAAAATCTCGGTACGAATAGACGAATTTTGTCCAAACATACAACTCGCTTAAATGATTTAAAATCATTTTCAATTTTACATTAATTTTTTAACTTTTTAAAACTTAAAATGAATCAAGATTTTTCTATAGAGAATAAGCAGGATTTTCTAAAAATTGTATGAAGAATGTCATCAGTTTTAAAAGATATTTAGAATTAAATTGTTCAATTCAAAAATGTTTGTACCTAATTTACATTTTATACGTGTAAATTATTGAACATTTGAATATAACATTTTTTATTTAAAACAAAAAAATTCAAGAGCTCGACTTTGAGTGCTTTAATTTGTAGTTTATTTTTTATTACTTCAAATGGAAATTTTTTTAGCTTTGGAGACCAGATTTGTTTATTTTATTGATCATGAAAAATGTTTGCGAACTGAAAAAAAAACCGAGAAATTACCGGGATTTTTTTTCTTCGATTAAAATGGCCACACCAACGATACCATAAATATATTAGATGAATGATAAATAATTTAGAGATATTACTATACATAATGACACGATATATAACTGAATACTGAATCATCGACACCTAATAAAACAACGTCTAAGAAAGAAACTCCTGAATTACAACATATATTAATACTAATTATACAATAATAAAGTAAATGAAAAAATTATTTCATAATATTAATGTTGTAAACGAGTCTGCATCGTTTTTTTTTTTACTTTAACAAAACACAATTTCTTTTCAAAATTAAGTCAGTTTTCCTGGAAGAATGATTCAGTGCATATTATTGTGGATGAGTTGGCCCCCAACCCTTGCACGGTGTCTACGACGATTCGACGCCAATGGTTTCTGACCTGGCCCGTCGTTAGCATGTTTCCTAGTTTACGGCATCACTTATAGCCCCATTGTCAAACTCTTCCAAAAAAAATGAAAGTTGATAACTATTAAATGAATAAAAAGTAAGAAATTTAAATTACATGACTGAATTTTAAATAATATCTAGGATTGTTTAAGTTCCGTGCCAAGTTCCCACTGCATATAGAACTGTAGATAAATAATTGGAATTTAGATTGTTCTACAGGTTACAATTTTTGTATAAACAATTTTTTCTTAACATCATTGTTTTAGTGGTACTTTAGATAATTATGATGCTAAATTTCAAGCATTTATAACTTTTTGTTGGAAAGTTGTTAAGTATTTGAAACCCCGTAATTGATTGTTCGTGCGTAGTTGCTTAAATTTAAACAATTTCACCATAATTTCACAGGAACTTTGTGGTTGGGAACAGAAACAATATATTTGAGCAAAAATATTGTCTCTAACATGAATTTAATTTACTAAAAATGACTATTTATTATCACACAGCAGAATTTCACCCAATAAAACTCCATTTTGCCAGGAAATTATTAACTTTAGAGAAATAATGTTTATTATAAAAAGTGTGTATTTTAGCTGTTATTTTCAGAACTTAAAAAAATAATTCTCTTTTAGATGATATTTTTGAAGATATTGCAGACAGAATTTTTTTTCCAATTTTCTCGCCTATTAGTTGCTATTGTGCAATAAATATTCGCCGGAGGACAATCATGTTTGGTCATTTTTTATATGTCATGCAATGAGCTAATAAAGTGCAGAAAAAAATCGAAATACGATTAATGGAAAAGCATTATTCGGGAGCAATTAAAAAATTGATTAATTGCGAATATCTCGAGAACGCACAATCTGCCGAAGACGTACCACACCGATTCGGAATCAGAAGATCATTCTCCATACGAATCATTCAAAATATTTTGGCGACATACAAGATCCGACAGGACTGGGTATGGCGCGTGGACTATACCCCATACCCTTTAAATTTACTATTCCAACTGCGTCAAAACGGTGCCTTGTTTCGTTTGCATGAGATTATAATTACAAACAAATATTGCTATAAAATATTTTGAACGTTACTATTTGATATAACTGAATATAAATTCATCCCCCTCACCATTTTTTAAACCCTTTCTCTCATTTTACCCCTTTTCAGACGAAGAAAAGGGGTAGTTTTTAGTTTTCACCCCATTAGAAGGGTTGTTTGTGAATTCACGGTGTTTTTTATGTCAGATTTGGATTCAGCTTCAAAAAATACATCGAAAACATATATTTGCACTTCCAAATATACGAAAATTGACTTCCGTGACTAAGGGGTTGATGCACCCCTTAAAACAAACCCTTAAATTTGAATAACCTTCCTACATAATGTTTATATGATGTAACAAGCTTATATACTATTTAAAAACCAATTTTTTTCGAATTCGACATTTTTAACATTGGCTGTTCCGTACAGGACCGGAAAATGACATTTCTTATGAAATGATTAGATTTTCACTGGAATATTGTAAATTTTAAGCTAATTGTGAAATTGTCAATGAAAAATATACATTTTGAACAAAAAGTTCATTTTCAATGAGATAGTTCAAATTTTTACCAAATTGTTAAATTTTTAAGTAAAAAGACGATTTTCATAAAAAACAATGCAATGTCAAACTAAAATGATTAATATTCAACAAAATCATTTTTTAAAACTGTTTCAAATTTAAACAAAGTAGTTGATTTTCTAGCCAAAAAATATAAATAATTTAAGTAAAAAGAAATTAATAAAGAACATATAATGTAGAAATAATAAATAATAATAATAAATTATATATATACATATATATATATATATTTATTATTTAATAATTCAAATAATGAAAATGCAAATAATTCGGCAAAGAAATACCTCTGCGGCATATTTCTGTTACCTTGAGCCTTTACAGGCAGAGTTTTTCGTGTACAGAGGGCTTTCACCTTTTATTTAGTTTTTGTCTCATCGCGTTCCTTAGCATACCCTGAAAGTTGCCTGCAATCACGCCCTTTAGGCCTGTCTGCGAATGGGTTCTTGAGCAGGTGGAGGGTAGCAGTCACACATTTTCTGAAAGTACTAATTGCCCCATACAATGTGGTACAGATTTCATTGCGTTAAGACATACCAGGTGATTATTGATTAAATTTGCCGATAAAAGTCCAATTTTATCGCACCTATGACCGACTTGGAACTGGCAGGCGGGCAGTTTCTTAATCGCCTACGTGCCAGCTTTCATTTACACTAACTTTTATCACGATCAGTTCTCACCTTCGAAAAAACGCAGTGGGATCTCGGACTAATATGTACTCCTCAGCGTGATTAAATTTCAAATCATAACATTTGTTCGTAGAGTGCCTATTTTTCGAGATATTTAAAAGTTTCAAGTTATAAAAATCACCCCCCGCCCCACACACACAATAGTATTAATATCCATATAATATACACCTGAAAAATATAACCTCGAAACCGTTGCATGCATGAAATTAAGAATTACGGAAACATTAAAATCGCCAATTTCTTCCATTTCTTTCAAATGGGTATCGAGACATAAATAGAAGACCAACCAAATTTTCCGAAGTTTTCAGATCGGCATTCATCGTAGAGCAGAAAACCTAAGAAAACCGAAGTTCGTGTCGTGTATTTTCGGCTTACACACGAACTTACAGACAGATCGAGCTAGAAATTTATCCCCACCATACCGTCTGTACAACATGGATATTATTACTATCATATTAGATAGATATCACACACACACAAACACACACACACACATTTAATTAATGTTGACATTATAATTATAAAATATTATAATAAAATTACGTACTAATTGAGTAACTTTAAATAGAAATAGTTAAACGTTCAACTAGAATAATTAGTTTTCTGCAAAAATAAATTAATTTTGAACAAAATACATAAATTAAAATTAAATTTTCTTAAATTTTTGTTCCAAAAAATAGTTAATTTTTTTTAGAAAGTTTGAGCGCGCCTAGGGCGCGCGACTGTCGGTTCTCCCGCTTCGCGCTCGATAATATATTTATCTCGCGCTTCGCGTTCGATAATGTATTTACCTCGCACTACGCGCTCGATCTTTCTGCACAGACTTTTTAGAACTAAAGCTGAAAGTATCGACAACAGTAATTTGGTGATTTTGAATTCTAACAGACGAAATTTAATTGTCCCGTTTAAAAAAATGCGTATTCTTTTTAAAAAATTTTGTTAATGGGCCTATGAAAATCCACCGAACGCGGCCTCGGGTTGCGGATAGAGGCTGTACCAAAGGTTTCTGCTGAATATGGTTACAAAAATAAATAGGCAGTCCCGGACAATTGTCCAGGGGTGGTCCCGAAGGAATCAACCCCCAAGCGGAGGTGTCTAGAACGGTGACTCTGGGATACCGGGCGACCTCTCAGAGTACGCAGCCTTATCTCTGCATGCGAGGCTCTACAAGGATGGACGAACCCCTTTCCTTTGCTTCTCGTGGTAACAAAAATGACAACACCAAACATAGTTACATGGCACGGCTGCCTGCTCTCTGGTGCGAGAAACGCCCGGAGCTGTCGCATTTTTGGCAGCAACGTCTGCGAAACCATGCTGAACTACTCCGAAAAAGGGGCTATGTAAGCGGAACGCCTACTCTACCATAGCTAGAACAAGCCGGCAACAGAGAAAGAGAGGCGACAATAAAACCAACCGCGGGCAGGCATCCAATAGAGGAAGAGCGATGCTTTACGACCCGGAGAAACATCAACACCAAGGTTTCTCTCAAGCCTAAAGATATGACTGAAATGGACGACGAGCTTCGTGGACATTTTTCCGGAGAATCCAGCCTCTGGGCTATCAATTATTGTGTGTATAATGCAGCGAGAGCTTTAGCCGATGCGAACCGTAAAATAAAACCAACGGTTGATCATAAAACCGAAAGACGAATGCATCAACTTGCCATAAAGATAGGCTGGGCAAAACAGTACGCGTCCCGCATTCAGTGTGTGACTGACTACATCACATCTGGCAGGAATTTTACCGCCAAGGTTCGAAAGTTCGCGCGCGAACTCCGGACCCGTTATCACACACTTAACAAGTCAAAGCTGCTGACCATCAGGCAAAATATTGTTGACAGAATACGGATACAAACCGACGCTAAGAGAAGTCTAGAGCGGAGGGAGAGGTGGGTCAGAGAAAATCAAGAGTTTCTCTCTGACCCATCTCATCTCGACTCTTCCAAGACCCTTCAGTTACTGTCGAACACCCACTCAAACCAGAGGAGGTCGAAGTATTTTGGAGAGAAGTTTACGAAGTGCAGCATAGAGTGGACGAAGACTGAGAAAATATAAATAGCTTCAAGGAGTTATGTGTTGCCCTCATAACACCTGATAAAGAATGCCCACCCATTACTACCGAGGAGGTGAAAAAAGTATTAAGAGGGATGAAGAACTATTCCGCACCGGGACCAGACTGTATCAAAACCTTCTGGTGGAAGAAGTTTTCTTCAACCCATCAGCATTTGGGCCGTATTTTCACCTCATATTTGAAGTCGGAAGAGCCGATTCCAGAATGGTTGGTGGAAGGGCGCACAATACTCCTGCCGAAAATAGGTAACTTAGCTGACCCGAAGAATTACAGGCCAATAACTTGTCTGAACACACTTTATAAGATATTCACAGCTATCCTAAATGATAGGATTGTTCGGGCAATTGACAGACTTATCATCAGTCTATTGGAAATCTTAAAGGTTCATCCGAAAATAGTTAGGTGCATAGAGAGATTGATGCTGCTTTAGAAAACCAGATTTACTATCTCATCTGAAAAAAAAACGTGTGACAACTAAAAAGGTCACCTTTCAGAGAGGTGTCTTTCAGGGCGACACCATGAGCCCACTCCTCTTTTGCCTTACATTATTGCCACTATCTGTAGCACTTCGCCATTCCGACGGGTACATGTGCGGCAACCCTGCAGATCGAAAGTACAAGGTCACTCATGTATTTTACATGGACGATCTTAAGATCTATGCTAAAAACAAAGGGCAACTACATCTAGCTCTAGGGATTGTCGAACGATATACTAAGGAAATTGGAATGGAAGTTTGGTTAGACAAATGCGCCAAGGTTTATTTGAAGCGAGGAAAACTTAATGGCATCCCTGAAGATCCTGAGCTCGTTGATAGAAGCACTATACGACACCTTTGCGCTAGAGAGACTTATACATACCGGGGCGTGCCACAGAGCCGCATTCAGGATGTGACATCTATAAAGTATACTCTCCGAAGCAGATACAAACGTCTCATCCGACAGATTTGGTCTTCCGAACTGTCGGCGAGGAACAAAGTATCTGCAACGAACATGCATGCCGTCTCGGTACTACTCTATTTATTTGGAGTAGTTCCATGGACGAAGAACGAGCTCAGATCCCTTGCTATCGGGACAAGAAAGGTTATGCACATGAACAAAAGCATGCATCTTAAGTCTTCCGTTCTGCGACTGTACATTTCACGCCGTCAAGGTGGTCACGGATTATTGAGTCTTGAATGTCTTCACAACAGGATTATTCTGAGTACAGCACATGGAGTTGCAAATGGAAGAGACCCTCTTCTTAAAATGGTCAGGAATCACGAAGAAGTGGACAAAAGAGCGTTTCTGTACAAAGCAGCGGAGGAGGCTGCTGAAGCACTCGGACTTGACTTCAGTATTAGGGGTGAGCAAAATGCATCAAATCTTATCTATCT
>NC_046659.1:24897624-24898863 GCF_010883055.1 Belonocnema kinseyi | reverse complement strand
GGGGGGAGGCACCCGATGACAGGTCACAGAAACAATGTAAAGTCACACCACTGCCCCTTTTCCAACGTCCCGTGGGGGTCGGGAAGGCACCCCTGCGACAGGTCACAGAAATAATGGAAGGTCACACCCTGTTCCTTTTCTTGACTTGACTCGCTGATTACACAAATGATAGTGAAAATATTTTCGTAACATTTAAGTCACATCGCTACATATTGTCTTGTATTTCTGTGATTTTTCATATTTATCGTCGTTTTTTTCGAAAACCATTAGTCACAGAGTAAAAATGTGTTTTACATAAAATATATCTTTTTAAAAGATCTATAACATTCATTTGAAGTTTTTTTGTAAATTTTTTTTATTTACTAAGATAAACATAAAAAACCATGATTTATGGGTTTTTCATGGTTTTCACCATGAAAATCAACTATTCGCCAATTTTCACTATCATTTTCGTAATGAGCGCATTAAAATACATAAGTATACGGAGCCTCAAAAGAACCAGCGGTTTACGCTATTCGGAACTCCATCCCCAGGGAGGTTGGCCGCGTCCCAGCGAAATCGGCACTCACACTACGCTCGGCGTCACACCTACACGGAACTTTGTTGCTCTGCAGCTTCTAAACAAATGACCGCACAAAATTGTTGTATTTGAATTTTTGTCTTATTTTGTTGCTGTCTATCCACCATTGCCCGTTGTCCCACAGGTGGTGGGACACCCTGTGTGTGTGTGTGTGTATAATTAAAAATTTGTCATAAGGACAACCGCAGGATTTCGCCGGGAGCTGGTGCTAATCTGGAAAATTGCACCCGCTCCCAGCGTAATTGCGGTAAAATTTCAGCCACAACCACGTCTCACGACCGTGAAATAGCTGGTTACAGTCTGTAAAGGAATCAAGACGACGATCCAGCAAATCCTCGTGCATCCTAAGAACACGGAGTGACCCAAGGACTACCGCGCTCTGCATTTTTCCCGCAAGTGTTTTAGTATATTGTTGACACACAGGGATGCTTTTTAGGCCATTAGGAAGTGAAAGCTTGGCACCTCAAAGAGCGCCGATGATAAGGACGATTAGTTTAATAGAATATTCCGAGTACAATCGTTGTAACTCCCTTATACGGTCTCGATACCTCTCTTTATTTTCATTCTCCTTGGTTATGATGTTTTTGTCAGCTGATGCCGAAAATTCGATAACGAACATGGTTCGCTTCTCGAAGTCAAGAAGAACCATGTCAGGCCTC
>NC_046659.1:24873989-24897524 GCF_010883055.1 Belonocnema kinseyi | reverse complement strand
ATTATTTCTGTAACCTGTAACGGGGATGCCCCCCCCCTCACGGGACGTAGGAAAAGGGGCAGGGGTATGAGCTTACATTATTTCTGTGACCTATTACGGGGGTGCCTTCCCGCCCCCACGGGACGCTGAAAAAGCGACAGGGGTGAGACTTTAAATTGTTTCGGTGACCTGTCATCGAGTGCCTTCCCGCCCCCACGGGACTTTGGAAAAGGTGCAGGTGTGACCTTAAATTATTTCGGTGACCGAGCACGGGGGTGCCTTCCCGCCCCCCACGAGTCATTAACATGTCAACTGAAGGAAGGGGACTTTGTAAAGGGGGCCGGAATTGCCCAAAGTTTTTTTTGAATGCGCTGATTACAAAAATTATAGTGAAAATAGAAATGGCAAAGATCAATACGCAAAATTTCGAAAAATATTTCAAATACGAACTGTACATCTTGTTGAGACACATTTTTTATTTTAAATATTTTTTTCTACGAGTGATAGTTTTCGAGAAAATCAGTAATATATCTCATAAAATGTAACAAATTTTAATGCAAAAAGCAACTGGCCTTTCTTCACCGTCTGCGCTCGTAGTACTTCAGGGCGTGTATTCCTTGCGTAAATTTATTTTCTCGATTTTCTTTCTTCTCAGTATTGTTTCATCACTCGGAATTTAAGTTCATTTTCCTGTAATGTTTTCATTTACGGATTTCTTCTTCCGAATCTCAATCACAATGGATGAGACTTATAATATGTTCAAGTTATGTACAATTCTTCAAAAAAAAGGAAACAAAACTCGAGTGGTTGCGAAAAGTCGAACTGATTCCTAGGGAAACATTTGGCCAACGACATAAAAAAAAAGATGACCCTTTATGAGACTGTGAATGTTTGTGGAATATTTCGCTGTTTTAAAAAAGGCAAGTACCATCACAATTCTACTGTTGCTGAAAACACATGATTTGAGAGATGTCATACTTCTGCAGCCACATGTGTTCTCATAACCTATCGTTTCGCTACAAATTGTAATTTCGACCAAACAATCCGGGAAAGCAGCATTGTTGAAAACCAATCAGTTTCCCGAGAAACAGTTGCAGACCGCTTCTCTTTCTGTAGAGAGGTCTGCATGCTTGATCTCGACACTCATTTTGAAGACGAAGGTCACATTGGCGGTGTCGGTGAGGTAGTCGAAATTGACGAATGCAAAATCGGCCGTCGAAAATATGAGCCAGGACGGATAGTTAAAGGGTCGTGGATTCTCGGAATGATTCACAGAAGACATCCCTCCCAATACCCGTTGGAAATCTGTCCCGATAATAAAAGAGATGAGGCTACATTAATTGCATTAATTAAAAAGAATGTAACTTAAGAGACAGAAATTCAAAATATTGAGTCGTCTTGGCGGTGGATGCGACAATTCCTATCACGAAGGGGAATCCACACGAGCAACATTGCAAACTATTTGTGCGAATTTTTGTGACGTAGACGCATTCGTAAATTAGATGCTGATCCAATTAACCAGTTGATCACAGACATTAAACATTATTACCCTGGCAATTGATTATCTTCCGTTTTTCAAATAAAAAAATCAATATCTAAAAGAATAAAAAATCTGAAAAACCAAAAAAATTACAAGACATGAAAAATAGAAAAAAATGCTCTTCAAAATTCTTCAACCTTCCCGTGGTGACGAGCGTAAGTAGGTACCAAACCGAAACCAATAGAGATACGATTTTAATCCTTATATCAGACATGCCCAAGCTTGAGAAATTCCCGCCAGCCACACATGTTTTGCGCTTACCACTACTTCGGCTGGAGAGCGAGTGGTGGTAGAAGCGTGCTTAACACTCTCCTCTCAGACCCAAGCAGCACCGCAGATACGCAATATCTGACAGGGTGCTTTTGGCGACTAACGTTTCAATATCAATTTTTAATAGTGACCAGAGTTTCAATTATTTTATTTTAGTATTTTTACATTTTTTGACAATAAATTTAATTAAAAAGAGAATTGTACAAAGTTTTCCTTTTTTGTACAAATGTGCATTGTTGAATAATTTAGTATCACCGTTTCTACATTGTGCTTATGATGTATAGAAATCTTGGACGATACTTTTTGCAGTATAACAATTTATTAACATCATGTACAAGGTAGAAAAGTACGTTACAGAAATGAAATATAATTGAAAAATCTCAATCCTATTCCGTATCAATAAATTCAGATATGTTCTACTAAAACTAAATAATATATGTATTAAATACAATATTCGAAATTGAATTCGATCCTACTACGTTGATATTCTTAAGTTTAAAAATTTACTTTAAGTCTCTAAGTTTTAAGACTTTAAGCCGGGGTTTAGGTTGACGTTTACAGTTTTCACCGTCCAATTTATATTTTAATATTTAATATTTTAATATTATATTTTATATATTTTAATATTTTAAGGCAGGATATTTTTTTATACGGCAGTCAGTTGTATTTTACTGTAGGAATGCTGTAAAAGAGAGAAAGTTTTACAGGTGAGTGATGATGAGAACAATGTTGAAAATTGGCAGACATAGATACTTTGCACAATTCTCCTTTTAATTACATTATTTGAAAACAAATGTAAACATGCTGAGATAAATTAATTAAAATTGTAGTCACCATTACAAATTTATATTGGAAAGTTAGTCGCCCTAAGCACCTTAACAGATATTTCGTATCTGCGGTGCTGCTTGGGTAGGAGAGGATGGCATCTAGGCACGCGTCTACCACCGCTCTCGCTCTCCAGCCGAAATAGTGGGAAGCGCAAAACATGTGTGGCTGGCGGGAATTTCTCCCGCTTGCGCATGTCTGCCTTATATCGCTCATTTTGTCGAAAAGTATCACTCACAGAAAAAAATTTTCAGAAAAAAAATCTGTATTTCGATGAGTTCTATAACTTTTATTTCCGATTTTTTTTTTATTTTGCATATTAGCTGAGATAATCGCAAAAAACCATGATTTTTACCGTTTTTTCATGGTTTCACCATAAAAATCGACTAGTCGCAAATTTTCACTATCATTTTCGTACTCAGTGCGTCAAAATACATAAATATACATAGTATGAACGAAATCGTTGGTTTACGCTATTCCGAACTCCACCCCTCTGTAGTTTCTAAACAAATGACCGCACAACATTCTTGTATTTGAATTTTTGCCTTATTTTGTTGTCTATCCACCATTGCCCGTTGTCTCACAGGTGGTGGGACATCCTGTATATTTTTTTGTTGAAAATGCATGATTATATTCGAGAATATTTGAAATACTGTGAAAATGTAGCATGAAAATATGCAACTTTTGGATTTTCTATTATTTTTTATGCTGTCAACATTTATTTGTTGATTTATGAAAAAAATTCAAAAAGTTGTTATGATAATCTTCTAGGGCATTTAGAAATCACACTTTTTCTTCTCTTGCCATTTTTTCATATCGTCCGTTAATTAGCTTAAAAGGTTCATTTTTGTGTTTTTTTTAAATTTTGAAAATACTATAACTCTGGTCATTTTTGATTTTTTGGAAAAAGTCATGATATATTGTTCGACTTGTTGAATACTATGAATAACCAAACAGAGAATTTTTGAATTTTGAAAAAAGTGGTCTCAAAGATATTCAAAATGTGCACACTTTTTGAATTTTTATCCAAAATGGCTGGCTAACGAACTTAACCTTTAGTTTAGGACATTAAACGAGTGTACCGAAGGGCAATCTGATAGATTAATTTTTTCAAGTTATCGTGTTCACAGACAGACGCATTCGTAAATACCTGTTTTTCGAATTTAGGGGGTCTCAAAACGTGGACAATTGACCAAAATTGGGGGGGGGGGGGGGGGGGGGGGGCAAATTTTACACAAATCTAATACCTTCTCTGGTGAGAATGTAAGAAGGCAGTTTTGATAAAATACATATATAAATCAGTTTGAAAAAAATCAACTAAAAAAGATAACTTTTCAACGAAACATAGAATAGTTAATATCAAAAACAAAAAGAATTGTCTATAAAATATTTAAATTTTCAACAAACACATTTTTTGAACAAAATTAATGAATCATCAACTAAAAAAAAACTGAATTTTTAAAAAAATAGTTCCACTTTCAACCAGAAACACTGAAAAAAATCGTTAACATTCTTCGAAATCGCTTTAAATTATTGAAATTGCTAAAAAAATTCCTTGGCATGTTTTAGAGCATCCTAAAATATTTCGAATCCTTTAAAATCTCATACTAAATTATTGAAATCAATTGAAAATTCCATGCAGTCTATTAGAATATCCTAAAATATATCAAATGCTTTAAAATCTCATATTAAATTACTATGAAACATTTTTAAAATCCTTGGAATCTTTTAAAATTCTCTCCAATTTTTCTAATCCTTTAAAATCTTTTGAAATACCTAGAACTTTCTTTTAAACATTTCTAAAGTACTTAGAAATTTTTTTAAATAATCCTTCTAAAATTTTGTTCATTCTTTGAAACTCCTTTAAATTATAAAAATAAATTGAAAATTCCTTGACATCTTTTTAAACATCATAAGATATTTAAGATCCTTTAAAATCCTTCAAAATCGCTTGGAATTTTTCAAAGCTCTTGAAAATTCCTTGAAATATAAAAAATAAACTAAAATATTTTAAATCTTTTAAAATGTTCTACAACATTATTGAAATCAATTGAAAATTCATTGGAATCTATTTAATTATCCTAAAATATATCAAACCTTTCAACATATCATATTAAAATACAGTAATCAATTAAAAATTCCTTGAAATCTCTAAAAATTCTATTAAATTTTTCAAATCCTTCAAAATCTTTTGAAATACCTGGAACTTTTTTAAAGAAAACAAAATAGAAAATTCCTTGACATCTTTTAAAACTTCCTCAAATATCTAACATTTTTTGAAACCTCTTGAAATTTTTCAAAGCTTCAAAACGAAATTTAGAAAACAGAAAAATTTCAAAACGTTAAATATTGAATTGTTTGTAGAATAGAGTTTTTAAAGTGGGATCAGTAAAGTTGAAAGCTGATTAAAGCTTTCGAAATTTAATTTTTTAAACTCCATATGATTCAAGTCTAAATTTGGAATTGTAAACTTGGAATTTTATTCATAAAAATTATAATAAATCGATGGAAAAATAGCGCTCTTATGCGTCTGAGTAAATAGTTAATTATAAATGTAGTAAGATGTAGAAATGACATACTTTAGACAAAGTAAAAGACCATGATGTTGATGTTAAGAAGATCCTTTATTCCATTATTAAAAATTTGTCGACGTTTCGAGAGTCAATTGCTCTCCTCATCAGGAGAAATCATCAATCCAATGTCATTAAAAATTATATAAGTCCTTATATTTACAATGAAAAAATATAAATTCTTCATGGTTAATTCATGTTTTTTGAAGATTCTCATCTAAAACATTGCACTCGAAGTTAGCCTTTAAGATGAAGCAGAACGCACGTTTTGTTCCCTTTTTTAAATTTAAATTTAAAAAGTGTTACTGAACCTTTTTTGAAATTGTAATTATTTATTACGTTCATTTTTATGTCAAATATGTTATTATAAAAAAATGATAACATCAGCACTACAGAACTGTTTTAGATGCGAATGTTAAAAAAACATGAATTAACCGTCAAGAATTTTGACTTTTTCATTATAAATGTAAGGACTAATATAATTTTTAATGACATTGGATTGATGATTTTTCCTGATAAGGAGAGCAATTGACTCTTGGAACGTCGACAAATTTTTAATAATGGAATAAAGGATATTCTCAATATCACCATCATGGTCTTTTACTTGGTCTGAAGTATGTCATTTCTACATCTTACTACATTTATACTTATAAAAATTAATAATCATAAATAAATTGAAAGCGTTTCAAATTGAAATGTATGTTTTTCAATTCGACAATCTCTAAATGAAATTATTTCAGACTGAAATTAAGAAAACAGAAAAATTTCAAAACGTTAAAAATTTAAATGTTTGTAGATTAGTTTTTTTTCCAATTCAAAATTTTAAAACTTGAATCCCATCGAGTTGAAAATTATTCTTATTTAATAGTTGAAATTTAAAAAAAATTAAATTTCGAAAGCTTTAATCAAATTTGAATTTGTATGGATCTCTTGTTCAAAACTCTAATCTACAAACATTTCTATATTTAACGTTTTGAAATTATTCTGTTTTCTAAATTTCAATCGGAAGTTTTAAAAAATTTCAAAATACTTTAAAAGATTTTAAATATTTGAAGGTGTTTTAAAAGATGTCAAGAAATTTTCAATTTCTTTTATAATTTAAAGTAATTTTAAAGAATTGAAAGAGTTTTAGAAGGGTTATTTAAAAAAATTCCAAAATATATTAGAAATTTAAAAAAAGTATATATTTTAAAAGATTTTGAAGGATTTGAAAAATTGGAGAGAATTTTAAAAGATTCCAAGGAATTTTCAATTGATTACGGTAATTTGATATAAGATTTTGAAAGGTTTGATATATTGTAGGATATTCTAATAGATCCCAAGGAATTTTTCATTAATTTCAATAATGTAGTAAGAGATTTATACAATTAGAAATATTTTAGGGTATTTTTAAAATTTCAAGGAATTTTCAGGAGCTTTGAAAGTTTTCAAGAGATTTCAAAAGATTTTAAAGGAGTTTAATATTTGATGATGTTTAAAAACATGTCAAGGAATTTTCAATTCAGTTTTATAATTTAAAGGAATTTCAAAAATTTAAACAATTTTACCAGGGTTATTTAAAAAACTTCCAAAGTACTTTAGAAATGTTTAATAGATGTACAGGTGTTTCAATAGATTTTGAAGGTTTCGAAATACGTGAGTGTATTTTAAAAGGTTTCAAGGAATTTTCAATTGATTGCAGTAATTTAATATGAGATTTTAAAGGATTTGATATATCTCAGGATATTTTAATAGATTCCAAGGAATTTTCAATTGATTTCGAAAATTTATTATGAGATTTTGAAGGATTCAAAATATAATAGAGTATTTTTAAAATTGCAAGAAATTTTCAAGAGCTTTGAAAAATTTCAAGCGATACCAAAAGATTTTAAATATTTGAGGAGGTTTTAAACATTCTAAGGAATTTTCAATTCATTTCAATGATTGAAGCGATATCAAAGAATTTTAAGGGCATGTGATACTTCGTCGTATGATCAATCGAGTACAGTTCCCCCGGTTTTTTCCCACAAAAATGAAAATTTTTAAAAACTGAATTCGAAGATTGGTGCATTATTTCGAGCTTACGTCGTTTTTCATCTTTGTCTTTCCGATAATTTGGAAATTATTTATGAAATAAACTTTTTTTATTACGTGCAAACAAGATTAGTTCCGGAAGATTAGTTACTATGTTTATTTGTGAGTCCAAAGTTTTTGGCCAAAATATTGTGTAGTTTGGAAGTAACGCTCGGGTGAATTGTAACATACATAACCGCGAAATATACACGCACGTTGTTAGCAATATCAAAATTTTTTTGATCAAAAAACACAAAAAAAGTGTGCAGGGACGTCCGTTAGCATGTTCGCGATCATTTCCCAGATTTTGAAGACAAAATATATCTCATCATAGGAACAAAGCCGGGGGAATCTAACACTGAAAAAATCGATACTAATTCCTAAGCGCTATGCAAATGAATCACATTTTGCTAAATTAAAACTTTTTTGAATTAACCTACAAAAAAGTATGTGAGGACGTCCGTTAGCATGTTCGCTATCATTTCCCAAACGTTTAACACAAAATATTTATTATTCTAGAAAAAAATCCGGGGGAACCTAAACCTTGTTAAAAATGTATTTTTTTTTTTTTGGTTGATGATTCATCAATTTAGTCCAAAAATTTGTTTGTTGGAAACTTTACTTTTTTGTAGAAAATGTTTTTGTTTTTGGCTACAAATTAATTTTTTTTAACTAGAAATTTAACTATTCTATGTTCCGTTGAAAATTGATGTTTTTTAGTTGAAAATTTATGTATTTTATTGAATACGCGTCTTTCTTGGTAGAAAATTAATCTTTTTTGTCGAAACTATTGGAATTACAATTAGTCGATAAATAAATGTTAAATATTTTTAAATGTACATGTAATAAAAATGGTTATATTTTTTAAAATTAATATACACAATTTTAAATGCATAAATTAGTAACAATAATTAAAAAGATAAAAAATGGTTACATTAAATAATATGATATTTTGTAGTAACTGAGTACTTTTTTTTATTTTTAATGTAATGCTCATAATGTATGTACTACAAAATTTGCAAATCGTCCCGGGCGCTAAAAACGCAAGCTACGGCTCTGAGCGTGATGCACGCGGACTGCAAATAGTCCAGTCAATGAAGGATTTGAGGAAAAAATTCGTAAAAGTAGCATTTTTTCGCAGATACGTTGGCAATGGCTTTATAAAGATATTGTAAAAAGTCCCCAAACATACGTGTACGGCAAAGTTCCGAAATTCTGGAAAGTGTTAAACAATAACATTTTTTTTAAAATCACTCGAGAACTGTTGATTTTAGATCGAATATGGTGATGTGAAAAAATGATCATAATTTTATAGGGCACAAAAAAGGTTCTATCTATTGTGGACGTATTGTCAACGGCTGCGCTATTAAATTGGATTAGCTGCACAATTCTTCTATTTCTGAACAAATAAAATAAAATCTCAAATATCCTGGAAAAAACGTCGGAAATATATCAGGCGATTTGTACTGGTACAAATGCAGGTTCCTGTTAACAAAAAAAACGACTAAGTCATTTGCATGACAAACTATTAGTATAAAATGAGCTCACCTTCAGTGTACAATTGGATATGTTTAAGGGGATGCTTTTGAGATGAAACTTCTTCTAAGTGTTCCTCCATTTTCATACAAAACATTTTCCAATTTGTAGGCCAGAATAATAATATTTAGGGCCTCTTTTAAAGCTTTAAACAAGAACATTTCAAAATTTAAGCTATGATATCGGAAGCAGCGGTGATTATGAGTCCTAATGGCAGCAATGGGAGCGGGGGCGAGAACGGTTACCTCTTTCGATGATATTGAACCCTTCGAAATTTTTTAGCTCACTTTTCCCGACAATAGAATTGGCCTTCGGGTGGCCGTGACCTCTCTGCAATGCAGGTTCTCAATAAGGAAAATTTCAAAAATAAAAATAAAATTATAAAATAAAATTAATTGCAATGCACATTAAGCCATCTGTTTATTTTATGAAAAATATATTCTGCTTGATAATTTGAATAAGAGTAATTACAAACATATCCTTAAGAACCTATAAAAAATCATAATTACAGAAATGAATTTTTTATTTTTAAGCGCAGTGAATAAGACAATTAAGAATAAATATAACATAATCTACTATGTCAAGATTCTTTTTGGCAATGTTAACAACATTCTATTGAAGGAGACTGGGAAAATAGAGTCCGGGCATTTTCGATAAAGTGAAATTATTTGTATTATTACGATTAAAAACCGCAACTATTTAGTTGCAAATTAATCTGCGTTTGTTAAGGATTCAAATTATTTGCTTGAAAATCCTTTTCATTTCGCTGAATTCAACTATTTTTTGTATAAAATTTTGAATTGCAGACAATCGTTCCAGAAGTTATCATGCTCATCGCAAGCAATAATAAAAAACGTGTTTTGCGGGAGCCCCATATTTTCCCAGTCTTCTTCAATAGAATGTTGTTAACATTACCAAAAAGAATCTTGACGTAGTAGATTTAACCTCTAAATAAGAATGTAAAAAGATGAAAAGTTTTTAACCTCTACGTGTAAAGTAAATTCCATCACAATTTTCTAGTGGTTAGGGAATAAAGTACAAATTAATCCGAGTTACAGACATTTCAAAATTATGTTATATTTATTCTTAAATGTCTTATGCACTGCGTTTGAAAATAAAAAATTCATTTTTGTAATTATAGATTTTTATAGGTTCTTCAGGATATGTTTGTAATTACCCTTATTCAAATTATCAAGCAGAATATATTTTTCATAAAATCTAAAGATAGCTTAATATGCATTGCGTTAATTTTATTTTATAATTTTATTTTTATTTTTGAAATTTTCCTCATTGAGAACCTGCATTCAAGTGACGTCACGGCCACCCGAAGGCCAAGTCTATTGCCGGGAAAAGTGAGCAAGAAAATTTCGAAGGGTTCAATATCATCGAAAGAGGTAACCCTTCTCGCCCCCGTTCCCATTGCTGCCATTAGGACTCATAATCACCGCTGCTTCCGATATCATAGCTTAAATTTTGAAATTTACTTGTTTAAAGCTTTAAAAGAGGTCATAAATATTATTCTGGCCTACAAATTGGAAAATGTATTGTATGAAAATGGAGGAACACTTACAAAAAGTTTCATCTCAAAAGCATCCCCTTAAACATATCAAATTGTACACTGAAGTTGAGCTCATTTTATACTGATAGTTTGTCATGCAAATGACTTAGTCGTTTTTTTTGTTAACAGGAACCTGCATTTGCTCCAGTACAAATCGCCTGATATATTTCCGACGTTTTTTCCAGGATATTTGAGATTTTATTTTATTTGTTCAGAAATAGAAGAATTGTGCAGCTAATCCAATTTAATAGCGCAGCCGTTGATAATAATTCCATAATAGATAGAACCTTTTTTGTGCACTATAATATTATGAACATATTTTCACATCACCATATTCGACCAAAAATCAACAGTTCTCGAGTAATTTTAAAAAACATGTTATTGTTTAACACTTTCCAGAATTTCGGAACTTTGCCGTACACGTATGTTTGGGGACTTTTTACAATATCTTTATAAAGATATTCCCGACGTATCTGTGAAAAAATGCTACTTTTACGAAATTTTTTTTTAATGATATTTGTTCCCCGTTGACTGGATTAAAAGCAGTGTTTCCAAAACGTGGGATTTTTCAGCCCCCACGACTCTCCCATCTGGGAATGACACATTCAAACGTAGCGTGTCGATGAGTCGGCTCTGTTAAATGCTGCGAAGCCCAGCCTCGTGTAAGACCGAAAATACACGAGCAGGAATCCGAGCTCTCCCGACCTCACGAATGACGATCCTGCTCCTCAAATTTATTCAGGTTTTGAAATCCCGAGTTACTGTAAAAGCATAAGTTTATTGCGAAGAGGCAAATATAATTGACTTTATGTAACCAGATCTAGGAGACAAGACTTCTGGGTCTAAAATGTTTCAAATTTAGTGTTGCATGCCTCAGTCATATTTTTAGTAAACAATGGACTTAAACATTGTACTTTATAGTGAAGTTCGCAGTTGAAAAAATTAATTTCTAAACCCAAATAAATGGGAATTTTTTAACAAAAGAAATTAATTTTTATCTAAAATAAACGTATTTTTAAAGAAGAATAATTCGCCAACAAAAAAGATAAATTTATAACTAAAAATAAAATTTTTCAAGAAAAAGAAGTGTCAACAAAATTGTTCAATTTTGATCTATAGAAACAAATATTAAACTAAAAAAAATAAGCATTCGATCAAAAATGGAATAGTGAAATTTTCAGACAAAAAATTGAATTTTCAACGAAAGAAATTAATTTTCAACTATAATTATAATGTTTCAAAGAAAAATTGAATAGATTAATTTTCGGTTGAAAAATAATTATCAACCCCAAAAAATCAAAGTTTCAACAAAATATTTAAATTTCCAAGCAAAAAATTTAATTTGCAAACAAATAATTTAATTTTCAAACCAGTAACTTTATACCGAAAACAGAAATTAAAAATGGTCAAAATCAATTATAAAACAACAAAAATTTTTGTGAACAAAAATATATCAATTTTCAACGAAAAACGGTTACATTATCAGTTTAAAAAATCAATTTAAAACTAACAATTTTTCAGCAAAATAGTTAAAATTCCAAAAAAAATAGATGAACTTTTAACCATTTTATACCAAAATAAACGAAGTTTCGCCAAAAAATCCATTTTAATCCAAAGAAATGAATTCTTGATTAAAATAGATTAATTTTTAAACAAGAAGAATAATTGTCTACCATAAAAGAATTTTTGACTGAGAAAGGTCAATTTCCTACCAAAAAAAAATGTAACCAGAAATGATACAGTTAAATTTTTAGTATAAGAAAATGTAATTTCAACAACAAAAAATTAAAGTTTCAACAGAAACGTTAAATTATCAACCTAATTGTTATTTTAAAATAGTTTATCTTTGGATGGAAGAAATGAACTTTCAACTGAAAAATGTTTTAAACTAGAAAAAAAAAACACAATTAAATTTACAACAGAATAGTTAAATTTTTAAACTGACAGTTGGATTTTCGTTTAGAAATTATTTTTCAACTAAAAATGGAATGGAATGAATTCTGAGAGAAAATTTAAAAAAAAGATCACAATTTTTTTAACTTATTTCGTAATTTTACCATATTATATAATTTTAGAAAAAATAAGGAATTTAATTCTTATTAAGCCTTCTTGCGCAATTTTGTTGCACCATTTTATGTTATTTTTACGTTGGTTTGTAAAATTAGATTTCAAATTTAGTAAGTTTACGAGATATACAGAAATTTTGAAACGATTAAAAAATAATTAAAACTTGCCAAAAAATCAGGAAAAATTTGAATAATTATTGAAGATTAGAAAGTCTGACAATATTAGAAAAAAAGAATGATAATAATAATTGTAAATAATTGTTTTGGAATGAATTCTAACAGAAAATTGAAAAAAGCTTACAAAACATTTTTTTATTATTTCCTAAAATGTTTAAAAAGTACGTAAAATATTTTGAAGCAAAATGTTGTAATTTTTCCATATTACTTAACTTTAGAAAAATTAAGGAACATAATTCTTTCAAACTTGAGTAAGTTTAAAAGATATTCAAAAATGTTGAAACGATTCAAAAATAATTAAAACTTGTGAAGATTATTAAAGGAATAATTAACATAATTTTTCATTTCCAAAAATTAATTTGAAAAGATTATTTTTAAACATTTCAAAACATTGCAAAAGATTTCAAATATTCTCAAAGCATCTGAAAAACTTTAAAGGCAGAATTAAAAAAAAATCAGGAAAAATTTGAATAATTTTTACATATTAGAGATTGGAAGGTCTGACAAGATTAGAAAAACAGAATAATTTTTCTAATAATCGTGTGAAAGTTTATAATGATTTGTTATTAAAAAAATGTACTTTAAAAAAAAATTCAAGCAGATTGTTAAACACATCAAACGATTTCCTCAAATTTAAAAGAAGAGTGTAGAAGATTTTAAAGCAAAATGTTTCAATTTGATAAGATTAAAATTTTTTAAAAAAAAGTAAATAATCCAGTAAATTCAAGAAATATTTAGAAGAATGGAATAGATTCAAATATAATTTTAAACTTAAATTTTTTAGAAATATATATTTTCAAAGATTTCAAAAACATAAACTTTAGAAGCTTTAAGGGAATTCCGAAAGATTTCAAGGAGATAAAATTATTTTTCTTAAAATTCCTGTGAAAAATTTAGAGGATTATATAAATCAGGTTTTTTACATCTTGAATGCTTTTTTAAAATTTTAAGAAAAATGTAGTAAGTTAAAAATTTTATTTTTGAATTTATTTTGTTTTAAACGTAATAGAAATATTTAAAAACTTGAAAAACTTTATCAATTATTCGTTGATATCTTCTAAACTTCTAAATGTCCTAAACATCTTTTAAAAAGACTCGAATTTTTCTAATATTTTTATAAATCCAATAAAATAAAAAAAATTTATTTCCTCTATGTTCTTTTTTGATACATCTCTTTATATCGTATCTTAGGCTATAATAATAATTTTGAGGATTTTAAGACAAAAACCCAAAAAGTTATTAATTTGACCTCATTCTAAAGACTAATCATTATTTCACAAAAATGTTGTAAAATTTTCCTTAGAATGTGGCGTGGAAAGGAATTTCATTAAAAAATGTGTGGGATTTTCTGAACAGAAAACTGCATGAATTTCTGAATTTTCTTATTCTTATTTTTTAGGTGTATTTCAATCTGCTTTACGTTTAGTGAAAAATCATATGCTGAAAAACGATAAGAGAAATATCTATTTCTTCAACTTTAACTATAATTTGAAAGGCGATTCTGTATAGTATTTTACTAACTAATGGATATATTTTTATAATTTTATTCTTGAAATCCTTTTCCTAAGGTCAAACATAGTACACAAACATCGTAAAATTTAAAAAACACAAAATATTTACAGGATTTTTTAAAATAAAAATTAATGTGTATCATATTCAAATAAATTTTGGCAATATTTATAAAAGTATTATTATTCTTAATTTTAAAAAATTAATGTATAGAGAGTACAGTTTTTATTTGAAATTTCACGACGGTTTTTTGTACCATGTTTGACCCTCGGCCAGAATCAAGGAAGAATAATCTAAAAATATGTTCATTAGTTATTAAAATGCTACAAAGACTTACAGATGTGCCAGAAAAGATCCTAGGAGATTTAAAAGACATTTTATTTTTATTTTATAGAATTTTAAAAAATATTAAGAAAATTTCTTATCTATTTAAAACGTTTTGAATTAAATTCATCAAGATATTGGCAACTCACTCAAGTTTTTATCAAAAATTTAAAAAATCATTAAAAATGTAGAAAAAAATTTCATTATAATCTTCTAAATTCTCCCAAGCATTTTAAGAAACTATTTTTATTCTCCTGAAACATTTCGAGATTCTTTTAAACTTCCTAAAGTTTATCTTGCGTATCTAAAACAGTTCTAAAGTTTAAATTTTTTTGAATATCATCAATTCTACTAAATACTTCCTGAATTCACTTGATTATTTACTTTTAATCTTATCAAATTGAAGCATTTTGCTTTAAAATCTTCTACACTCTTCTTTTAAATTTTAGGAAATCGCTTGATGTTTTTAATAATCTGCTAGAATTTTTTTTTTTAATTATTAAAAACTTTCACACGATTATTAGAAAAATAATTCTGTTTTTCTAATCTTGTTAGACCTTCCAATCTCCAGTCTTTAAAAATTATTAAAATTTTTTTAATTCTGCAAAATTAAAAAAAATGCCTTTAAAGTTTTTCAGATGTTTGAGAATATTTGAATTATGTTTCTTAATTTTTCTAAAGTTAAGTAATATGGAAAAATTACAATTTTTTGCTTCAAAATATTTTACGTACTTTTTAAATAATTTAGGAAATAATAAAAAATGTTTTGTAATCTTTTTTGAATTTTCTGTTAGAATTCGTTCCAAAACAATTATTTAAATTTTTCCCCAGGGAGTTTCTTTCATTATAGTATCTTTCATTATCTGAAAGTCCTTTGTTTATTGACTTTTATTATTGTTTTTCATTTTACATTAATATCTATTATATCTTATAAAATTTTTTTAAAAAAGTCTTAAATGTTAAGTGTATTTAAATACTAAAATTTTTAATGTTTCCAAATTTGTAGAAATAATTCAAGAAATTTTATGTGTAATTAAAATAAACTTTTTAAAAATATTATTCAACTTATTCCAAAGTATCTTTTTTGAATTTTCAAAATTTATGTAATTACTAATTCTGATTGGAAATAATTGAACCTCTTGCGATTAAAATCGGCGATTCTGCTTAAAAAGAAATGTGCTGAAAGTAATTTTTTTTTATATCATTCGAATTTTTATTTTAAAGACTGATAATTGTACACAATTTCCCGGCGCATCTTTCTTATTCTTCTACAAGAATTTTTAGGGTTTTCAGTTTTTTAAATCAGTTTATTCTACGTTTCTAAAACTCCTCTCAAGTTTAAATTCTTTTTTAATCTCAATAATTTTACTCAATGTTTATTCGATTATTTACATTTAAAAAAAGTTTGTAATGTTATCGAATTTAAAAATGTTGATTTTAAAACCTTTTACATCCTTTTTCGAAATTTTAGGAAATCGTCAGGTCTTCTAACCTTTCAAAATTATTAAATTTTTCCGGATTTTTTTTTATTTTGCAAAATTGAGAAAAAATTGCCTCTAAAATGTTTTAGATACTTCGACAATTTATGACGTCTTTTTGAATGTTTTGAAATGCTTTAAAATAATCTCCTAAAATTAATTTTTCGAAATAAAAAATTATTTTAATTCTTTCTAGGAACCTAAAATAAATTTCTCATTTTCGTGTAAACTTACAACATTCTTGAAAAATCTTTACAAGTTTTAATTATATTTGAATTATTTCAAAATTCATGAATATCTCTTAACCTTACTCAAATTTGAAAGTAGATTTTTAAACCAACATATAATTAACAAATTGTGTAACAAAATTGAACAAGAAAGCCTAATAAGAATTATGTTCCTTGATTCCACATGCGAAAAAATTGACTCATAATCTTTTAAATTTTTCCCAGGATTTTTAAGAAAAATAGTTTTACCCCCTTGAAATCTTTAGGAATTCCCATAAATTTTCTAAAGTTTATGTTTGAATTATTTAAAAATCTAAGTCTCTAACAGAAGTTAAGTTTAAAATTCGATATGAATCTCTTCGCTTTTTCTACAGTCTTCTTTAAATTTTCGGAAATCCTTTCACATATTTAAAAAACTTTTTTAATATTTTCATAAAGTACGTTTTTTTTAAATAAAAATTTATTACAAATTTTCCTACCAATCTTGAAAAATTATATTTATTACACAGCCACACAAAAAAAGTGTGCGGATCTGATAACAGTACACACGTATTCCTATGGATTTTGGGGCGCTGAATTCAAATTCGGTAAAAAAAATCACCCATCACGTCATTGTTGAGCCATAACCTCAAAAAATGACGGAAAATCATGCACTGAGACAAATAAATTTCAAAATAATGCCAGTGATGCAAATTTTCACTTCAAAAACATGTCGACAACTGTGAAGGATCAACTCTTGTCTGATATCAACTAATTTAACATAACTTTACCCAACAGAACCTGACCTCACCTAACCTGAATTAACAGAAATTTATTGAACTACACGTAAAGCTCTGGAAGCATATTTTCCCAGTAGCAAATGTGTGCTACATCGAATGGGTCAACTCGAGCCTAATCTAGAAATAAATCTAACCTAGCCTAACCTTACCTCATCAAACAAAATTAAACTGATTGTGTTGTCCCGTTGTGTTTGCGGTACCGTTTGAATCAGCTTGGGTTTAACCTGCAAAGAGGTCAAACCTATCATAACCTAAAAAAACCTGACCTAACATCTTTTTCGTCATATTCATCGGAATCATCAGAACTATTTTCTGTTCGATCACTGGTTTCACTACCGTCTCCATGAGGTGCCCTGGTTACAGACACAGGCGAATAATGCTAGCAACAAGCGGTTACGAAACTCCAGACATTTACTGCTATCAATGTCAAAATATGAAAGTACGCAAGAACAGGGTTGCCAGCGTAATCGGCTAGGTTAGGTAAATTTTTGTTAGGTTAGGACAGGTTAAACCTCTATGTAGTTTAAGCCGAAGCTGAATGAAACGGTACCGCAAACACAACGGGACAACACGATCAGTTTAATTGTGTTTCGTGAGGTTAGGTTAGGCTAGGTTAGATTTATTTCTAGATTAGGCTCGAGTTGACCCATTCGACGTAGCACACATTTGCTACTGGGAAAATATGCTTCCAGAGCTTTACGTGTAGTTCAATAAATTTCTGTTAATTCAGGTTAGGTGAGGTCAGGTTCTGTTGGGTAAAGTTATGTTAAATAAGTTGATATCAGGCAAGGATTGATCCTTCACAGTTGTCGACATGTTTTTGAAGTGAAAATTTGCATCACTGGCATTATTTTGGAATTTATTTGCCTCAGTGCATGATTTTTCCTCATTTTTTGAGGTTATGGCTCAACCATGACGTGATGGGTGATTTTTGATACCAAATTTGAACTCAGCTCCCCAAAATCTATAGGAATACGTGTGTCTTGTTACCAGATCCGCACTTTTTTTTGTATGGCTGTGTTATTCGTAGAAACCTAAAAGAATTTTTTCATTTTCGTGAAATCTTAAGAAATTCTTTAAAAAATCACTACAAATTTTAATTATTTTCTAATCGTTTCAAAATTTCTGAATATCTCTTAATCTCACGCAAATTTGAAAGCACATTTTTTAAACCAAAATAAATTTTAAAAAAAGATGTTCAACAAAATTGCACAAGAAGGCTTGATAAGAATTAATTTCCGTATTTTTTCTAAAATTATAGAACATAGCAAAATTACCTAAACTTTTATTCTCTCGACACCCTGCGAAATTCAGTTTACTTAAAAATTCCTCCAAATAGCCAGTTAGCCACCGAAAACGAATCGTGAAGTCGTGGGGGGGGGGGGGCGGACTCGTGCATTTTCGGCTCTGCAGGAAGCTGGCCTACGCAACATGTAGCAGAGCCGACTCATCCACACGCTACGTTTGAATGTGTTGCTCCCAGATGGGAGAGTGATGGGGGCCGAAAAATTCCACGTTCTGGAGACACTGCTACAAAGATATGACCGAGGAGCATACGAGTAAAGTCCGAAAAAAATAGTTGTTTTCGACGGGTGCAACTATTTAATCGTGCAGTGTTGTTTTGTTTTTCTGTTTTCAGCGTCAGTGCGTGCTGTGTTTTTTAATTTTCAGAGGCACCCAGAGATACTCAGAGATGGAAGTTTTCCATTATGATTAACATCCAGGAAAGCCGGCGAACTAACCTCCAAAATGGTATTTTTTATCTATCACTGAAAAAAATATTTCTTGTAATTTTATCACTTTCAGAGAGGGACGTAATATTTACTAATCCAAAAGAAGCGTTTTTACGGGAAAAATTAAAAACTGCCTTCAGTTTGTATTTCACTTTTAGGTTATGCGATTATACAGTTCACTTTGCAAAAGTACACCTGAGATGTATATTTGTAGGTTATGGTATTCTTACTGGAAATGACTGCCATGTTCCCACAAATGATTGTATTTGTATAATAAATTGCAAATATTCTACTCAAATAAGAAATATTATAAACACTATTAAGAATGTTTAAAAATAATAAAATGTGATTTCAATTAATTTATATTCATAAATTTCACGAGAGGAATGTGCAGTAGTATAAAAATAAACTCTCATATTATATTATCATATTATATTATATTATTATTATGTAGGCCCTGCAGGGCCTACATTACAAAAAATAAATGTCGCCGACTTCGATTCAATTTAATTTTTCGCAGCTGCTTTATCTTCGAGGGGCATTTCCTCATTAGCGTCTTCCGCATGCCCATTAGCGTCAATGGCAGGGATTAAGTTAATTGCATTTTCGGTCTTCATTTGTTGCATGATGTAATTCTTTCCGAAAACGATTTTATTATAAAACCAGAGCTGAATAAAACAGCACAAAAGGACACAAAAAAAAACGTTTCTATTTATAAAATGTTCCTTTAGAAATATTTTTGTACATTGCACACATGTAATTATTCTATTAACTTTATTAATTTAAATAAAATATGTACGTATACAAAAATTTAATTATTTTTTGGGATTTTTACCATTTTTATGAATACTTTAACAACTTTTTATTACAGTTTTTCCAAAATTTTGAAATTTTGCAAAAACTTTCCTTTTTATTAAAAAAGAAAGTGAATAAATGAATATTCCACCAAGAAGATAAACTTTGAAGTAAAATAATGAATCTTTATAGTTACTTCAAGCATAAATATTTTCAAATAAGCTTGTGAATATTTAAGTGAAATAGTTGGATTTTTCAACCAAAAATTGAATAATTAAATTTTTAGTTGAAAAATGAATGTTCAACCACAGAGACGAATTTTCATATGTAATTATGGAATATTTAACGGTGACAATAATTTAATACTAATAATTTTTTGGTAATAAAAATAATTTTCAAATGAAAAGAAATAAATTTTCAACAAAATAGTTACATTTTCATGTGTTTGAAGTTTTGAACGTTCAAATGAACGAAATTTTTTACTGATGACTTTTGAAACCAGGAAAAGTGCTCAAATATTTCTAAATTTTTTTTCGGAAATAATTCATTGTTGAAAAAGAATTATAATGCATAATTAAAATGATGAATATTCACCCAAAACAAATTAATTTTGAACAAAAAAGTTTAACTTTTAACAGATGAATTGTATTCAACCTAATACAGTGAAAATCTGCAATAGCCCTCCCTTCTATAGCGCTTCTGGAAATCGACGCCGTGCCGGTGGTAGGTGTAACAGGAGCGGCGCGGGGTGCGCGGGATCTGTAGCTATCACTGAGGCGAGCACTCAGGCGTGGACAAGCAAAAGCGAGGCGGGCTATAATGAGTTAGTTCCCACCCACCGTTGAACCACTTTATTAAGAAATCCCTTTTCTTGTTGAAGATTCATATTTGGAATTGAAAATTCATATCTCCGGTTGAAAGTTCAACTCTTTCGTTACAAATATTTGTTTAAATGCAAAATTCAACTGCGCAGGTAAAAGTTAAACTAGTTTGTTAAAATTTAGTTGTTTTTTCATGCAATGATCGAAAAACGTACATTGTTCCACCAAATCGTACCACCACATGAAGCGATAGTACAAACATATCAAGCGGAGGAACATTCCGAACAGCTTCAATACATAATAGCAAACACTACTGCAATGTTTTCATCGCAAAAGGTTCGACTCTAAGTAAGAATGAAATGCTAAAGTTTAAGAATGAAAACAACGTTTATTCGAATTTGGAACAAATAGATAAAAATAAATAAGGAAGGATATCAAAGGAATTATAGTGAGTTTGCAAATATACGAGAAGAGAGCAAGCATCTTTTGGTACCACGGATATTTCTTTTTAATATGATTTATATTTCTGAACTGTCCTTGAATATTAATAACCCAGAATATTTTTCATAATACATGTTTAATTAAAATAATAATAGAAATATTGGCTATCTAGTTCCATACTGCAACCCTTGAACTATTTTTGTAAAAAATATCTTTTTCTATAAACTTTATATTTTGTCGTCGAAAAGTCAAGTCAAATCTTGTCTGGATGATAATTTATTGTTTTTTGTTGTTGTAATTAGTGTTTTTGATCTAAATATTCGTCTGTTTTTGTATAAAAATGCAACTATTTGGTTGACAAGTCTTTGTTAAAAACTGATCTTTTTGGTTTAGAAAGTTAACTATTTTCGTAGAAAATTTTCTTTTTCTTAAAAATACATATTTTGGTGTTGAAAAATCAACACAAATTAATTTAACTGTTTTTATCAATTATAATATTTTTGATTTAAAAGTTCATCTATCTTAGTAAAAATTGTATCATTCTTGGATGAAAATTCAACTTTGTGGTTGCAAACTCTACTACTTTGTTAAAAAATCGTTTTATAGGATTAAAAAAAATCAATTGTTGGCAAAAAAGAGCTAAATTAATTTCAATATATTCCAGGCAAAAATTCGGTTTCTTGCGCTTTCCGGCATTTATTTTATCCCATGGACTAAAGCACTTCAATGGGATCACCTATACGAGGAGGATCACTCAGCGGGTATTAAGGTTATTTTTAAAAAAAATATATTTTATTTACAGTGTCTACGCATTTTGACTCGTGCCCCTTATCACCCCTAACCATGC
The DNA here is from genome assembly GCF_010883055.1 of Belonocnema kinseyi. NCBI lineage: Eukaryota > Metazoa > Arthropoda > Insecta > Hymenoptera > Cynipidae > Belonocnema > Belonocnema kinseyi. The sequence continues at coordinate 24,875,997 of NC_046659.1, read as the reverse complement.
CTAGGTAAAAACCTGTTGGCCACCTAAGTAGTTTCTCGGCCTGATGCGTACACAGGGTAATTTGGAGCCGAAAGAGACCTGGGAAGTTGTACGCCCAATATTAAAAATTTAATATTTTTTTAGAGTTCGGGGTACCTCTTCAGTAGTTCTGGCGTTCTTTATCCAAGGTGTCCCACCACTTGTGGGTCATAGGACAATGGTGGATAGACAACAACAAAATAAGACAAAAATTCAAATACAAGAATTTAGTGCGGTCATTTGTTTAGAAACTACAAAGCAACAAAGTTCCGTGTAAGTGTGAACAAATGACCGCACAACTTTCTTGTATTTGGGCTGTCTTGACACTACTACCATCCCACTTTTGCAAAAGTGGACTTTTTTTAGAGTTTTCGATCAATTAGACATAGTTCTAAAGTTCCTCATCATTTTTAAATATATATTTCCGGTTTATATCACGAAAAAACTGGTTTTCAAAAAAAGTAGCAATTTAATTTTTTACATGTAAACGTATTTTACATGTCTAATGGGAGGAAACAGGGCGCTGAGAGCAACAAACGAGGGCGCCAAATAAAGGTGCCAAGCAAGCCAAATTAGCTTCCGCCTGCAGCTTAAATTGAGCTTAGTCCGCCTCTGCTAGGCCTAGCGCAAAAACTATTATTAGGTCTAAGTTTTCCATTTTTTGCATGAAGAAGTGTTTTTAGTGCCAGATGCAAATACACATAGTGAGAAATACTAATCATAATTTTGCTTTTCAAAAACATGAAAATGTAGCAATAAATGGCAATAAATAAAAATAGTGCAGATTCATTGTCTGTTGCAAAATACACAATAAATCATACTGCATGTGTATGTCAGTGCACAATAATTGCTAGATAATTTAAATTTATCAATAAATAATTGGGATTCCAGATAGAAAGATATATAAAATTTGTTTAAAGTCTTTTGTGCCTTGGGCTTAATATTCTAAGGTGCTCTTATCTGCGAAATTATTATATATTTTCTTTCTGCATCCGGCATCTTAATTGCGGAACAAAAAAGTATTTAGAAAACTAAAGACTTTATTAGCGAGTATCAAATCTGCAGCATGCTTATACAGAAAAATTATGTCAATTATACTTTGCATGCATGTGATTGATTAAAAGAAATAAGTCTAGAGGAAAGATATCCATAAGGAATCAAAAAAGTTAAAAGTTCTATCAATGTTCAATTTAAAATTAACTGTGAGCGCCTTTCCCTATGAAATACAACCGCTTTGATTTCAAAATACTGTGTTTTGCAACAGAGAAAAGAAACCAAATTGCATGTATGTGATAATGAATATTGGAAATACAAACTGCTACACTTTGCATGTGTGTGAATCATTTGAGGGGTCACGGGGTTTACATGCAGGAGAGCAAGAAACGATTCAGCGTATTCACAAAAGAAAAAATAACGAATTGCTTTCGAGAGTTATTGAAATGTACCAAATACTAGGCAGTCTGATAAGTACCTGAAAATTCTAAGAGATGGCATTAGTATTCACTAATGTGAACCATTTTCGTCGAGCTTGATCCTTCAAATGACGCCTGTCAAAACTTCAGCCATTTATGTTTACGAATTTACAAGTTACAGCACTGAGAAGCGACTAACCTCCGAGTTTTTTTAATATGGAAAAATCTGAGTTTCGAGTTTTGATCAAAAACTACTATCTTCGCAAGAAAATGATATCCGAGACCAAGGCCAAGCTGGATAATTATTACCCAGACTCTGCACCGTCGATTGGAATGATTCATAAGTGGTTTACTGAGTTTCGTTGTGGCCGTACGAGCACAGTTGATGCTGAACGATGTGGGCGCCCAAAAGAAAATGTCGAAAAAATCCATGATATGATGTTGAATGATCCCAAAGTGAAATTGAGAGAGGTAGATAATGCTGTAAGCATATCATTGGAACGTGTGGGCAATATCGTGCATTCAGTTTTGGGCATGAAGAAGCTCTGCGCGCGATGGGTGCCGCGTTTGCTCACAGT
>NC_046659.1:24856172-24873889 GCF_010883055.1 Belonocnema kinseyi | reverse complement strand
TGGGTTCCACCGGGCCAAAGTGCTCCGAAGCGTCCAAAAACGCAACAATGGGTCGGAAAGGTTATGGCCTCCGTATTTTGGGATGCACATGACATAATATTCATGGACTATCTTGAAAAAGGTAAAACCGTAACCGGAGCATACTATTCATCATTATTGGACCGATTGAAAATCGAAATCGCCGAAAAACGACCGCATTTGAATAAGAAAAAACCACTTTATCATCACGACAATGCGCCTGTTCATTCATGCTTAGTTGCACAAGCAAAATTGCATGAAATCGGCTTCGAATTGGTTCCTCAGCCACCGTATTTACCAGACCTGGCCCCCAGCGACTATTACTTATTCCCTAACCTGAAGAGATGGCTCACCGGTAAGCGTTTTTACTCAAATGAGCAGCTCATAGCTGAAACTGAGGCGTATTTTGGAGACCTTCCGATCGAGTACTTTCCGGACGGTATCAAAAAGTTAGAAAATCGTTGGACTCGCTGTATCGACCTAAAAGGAGAGTATGTTGAAAAATAAAACCGACTTTGGCCAAAAAAATGTCTCCGTGTTTCATTTTTCAGGGACTTATCAGACTGCCTAGTAATAAATCTATTCAAATAAATCATATTTAGAGGTTCTGCAACCCCCATGAAGTTTAGCATGTATTTCCGAAAAGAAAAAAAACTTTTTTGTCAATTTTATCCCGAATCGTCAATATTATACGAATTCGAGTTGAAACTGAACATTTCGAGTTACAACCACAAAAAAACGATTAAATATTTACCCATATGTCTTTTTTGTAGAGTTCCAAAAACACATAAGTAAAGAATAGGGTTTGCGAGTTTTTGTCTCTTATTATAATTTTTTTGCCGGTTTTTAAAAACCAAATTGTTTCTAATACATAAAGCTTTAATTTTTTTATAGTCAGATGTTTAAATGACTCTTTTAAAAAAAGTATTGTTGTTTTTTGAAATGTTGTCACAGAATAGTGTTAAAATGTCGCGGCATATTCCGAATTTTTGAACTTTTTAGTTAGAGCGAGGCAGTAATAATCTTAATTTACCAGAAATAAAGGTTGAAATCATTTATATTTTCTATAACACTTTTTAATTAATCCTCTCTTCAATGAGGGTGAGGTAATAATTGATGCAAGTGCAGGGACATGGTTGTTTCAACAATTTATTTTTTTATATCTATTTTCTCTTAGAGCAATGCTGATAAGTACCATATAGAAAATTTGAACAATGTTTCAAGTATCTTTCTTATTTCAGAAAAATATATTCACAAAAAAAGATTCCTTAAAAAATGATTCTCTCTGACGCTTATTTATTATTTTTTCATAACTAAAACACAAAATCAAAGTTAAAAATTTCAGAAAAAAATAGTTGAATGCAGCTTTTTCTGAAATTTTTATCTTTTTGTTCACTTATGTTTGTTAGCTTGTATTAAGTATTTAAATAAAAAGTGGACAAAAAGTTGAAGATTTAAGAAAAAATGACTACTTTTTAAGATAATAAAAAATTCGTTATACAATCATGTTTGCTAATTTAAAGTAATTATTATATTTACTTCTGTTTAACTTATATGATTATTGCCTCGCTCAAATTGAAAAGTTACAAAAAGTTAAAATATTCGAAAAAAACGAGACTTTGTAACTCTATTCTAAGAGAAAATTGCTAATAATAATAATGAGTGGTTTGAACAATTTATTTTAATATTTGCTTATTAGTATAAAGTAGTATTTTATATATAAGAAACAATATATATGTATATCAAAAATTATTTTTTTAATATCATCCCCGTAAGTCCCGTAACACCCTTTTTCACTTATGACTTTTTGAGACCCTAACAAATAGAGAGAAATGGCGAGACTACTCGATATGCCTAACATTTACTATTCTGTCCAAAATTCACAAAAGCGATATGCATGAGTACTCAAAGAAAAAAATTTACCAATTCATTATGGTACCACCCTACGTAACACCCTTCATTTGATAAATTTCATATTTCTGATTATTCATGAAATTTTAAATCAAGAAAATAAAACAGTTTTCCGAAAATTTCTAATTTCTTGATCTATTTATGAAAAAGGTTATCATGAATAACTTGAAAGTTGTGGCTTGTAGGGAAGCTTACATTTATAGCAGGTAAATTGTTTACAAGGTTGTGAATAAATAATGGCTCGCCGTACAAGAAAATATTACGAGTGAAATATTTCACCTTTATCTTCCCAATTATAGGTACTTCAAGTTGCGAACGTTCATTTAAACGAAGTTAAAAAAATATTATATTTTACCTACCCTTACACGTCACCCATTATTCAGACCTGCCTAATGCAAGTTTGATTGTCGATATTTGAAAATATAAAGACGTCAAAAATCCTCTTTTTTTATCTTACTAATTATAGAGTGGATGAGAAAGTTTGGCATAACATCTAAAAACTACCTCTACTATATCAAAACCGAACATGTTAACAATGACAAGTTTGATTGTCGATATTTGATTGCCGAACATTCTCATCCACTCTATAATTAGTGAGATGAAAAAAGAGAATTTTTAACTTTTTTGTATTTTCAAATATCGACAATCAAACTTGTTATTTTTAAAATTTTAGGTATTGATATAGCAGGGGTGGTTTTTAGGGGTCTTGCTGAACATTCTCACCCACTCTATAATTAGTGAGATGAAAAAAGAGAATTTTTGACGTTTTTGTATTTTCAAATATCGACAATCAAACTTGTTATTTTTTTTAATTCTAGGTGTTGCTATAGTAGGGGTGATTTTTATGGGCCTTGCCAAACATTCTCACCCACTCTATAATTAGTGAGATAAAAAATAGAATTTTTGACGTTTTTGTACTTTAAAATATCGACAATCAAACTTGTCATTTTTAGCATTTTAGGTATTGATATATTAGGGGTGGTTTTCCGGAGTCTTGCCGAATATTCTACCCACTATACAATTAGTGAGATGAAAAAAGAGAATTTTTGACGTTTTTGTATTTTCAAATATCGATAATCAAACTTGTTATTTTTTTTAAATTTTAGGTATTGATATAGTAGGGGTGGTTTTTAGAGGTCTTGCCGAACATTCTCACCCACTATATAATTAGTGGGATAAAGAAGAGAATTTTTGACGTTTTTGCATTTCAAATATCGACAATCAAACTTGTCATTTTTAGCATTTTGGGTGTTGATATAGTAGGGGTGGTTTTTAGGGGTCTTGCCGAACATTCTCACCCACTCTATAATTAGTGCGATGAAAAATAGAATTTTTGATGTTTTTGTATTTCAAATATCGACAATCAAACTTGTCATTTTTAGCATTTTATGGGTTGATATAGTAGGAGTGGTTTTTAGGGGTCTTGCCGAACATTCTCACCCACTCTATAATTAGTGAGACAAAAAAGGGGATTTTTGACGTCTTTATATATTCGAATACCGACAATTAAAATTATATTTGGCATGTTTGAATAATGGGCGACGTAAGGGCAGTTAACCCTCTAAAAAATAAAAATTTCGAAAACTTCTTCCGATGGAATATCATTTTTTGCTATTCTAAATGATTTAGGCAAAACAAAATTCGGGAGAAAAAATCTTTAATTTCGTTCACATCAACTTTCGTAACTTCAAGTACATCCCAACTATCCGAAAAAGGTTGCCACAATTTTCCGCCCAAAACGCATAAGTCCTGTGGGTTCCTCCTATTATTTCGTGCATATAATAAATAATGAAACAATACTTTTGTTATTTACAATGTTTAAAAGTTGAATATTAGTTACTTACATACATAGATATATTTATAATTAAAAAAATGCATAGATGAGGTATCAAAATATTAAAATTTTGTATTCTGATGTATCAAAATTTAAATATACCGCTAAATTGTCGAAAATGAAGTTGAGATTGTAGGTTATGTTCACTTTAAATGGAATTTGCATGAGAAAAATTCTAAATCCAAAAGTTGAGCTCTAGCGCCACCTGTCGTCTGAATAAAAAAATCCAGTTACCGACACAACAGGTGTTACCGATAAAGTAGAACATATTTACCAACAATTACTATTTTAATGTAAACAAATTTTCTTTCCCAAATCCACGCAAGCCTATCAACCTTCCTTTTACGTTCATTAATACTTCCCCAAAAATTATCTGCTTTTTTTAAACTTTTATTTTTACATATGGGAACAAATTTCGATCTTAGGACTGGCTTCCCCAAAAATTATCTGCATTTTTAAACTTTTATTTTTACATATGGGAACAAATTTCGATCTTAGGATTGGTTTGAACGGTTGATTTGAGTGTCAAATGCCCTTAAGGGAATTTAAAAGTGCTCCAGGTATTTAATAAATTTCAAAGGATTTCGGAAGTTTTACGGGCTTTTGTGATATTTCAATGGCTTTCAAAGAATTTATTCAAAAGAATTCAGGAATTTTTAAGGATTTCAAAGATATCCAAATATATAAAGGTGTTCCCGAAGATTTTGAAGAATTTTGAAGATTCAAGAATATTTAAAAAAAATCCAAGGCATTTTAAATTGATTTAAATAATTTCAAGTGTATTTCAAATAATTCTGAAAATTTACAGGTTTTTTAAAAATTGCAATAATTTTTAGAGTGCTTGAAAAAATCTCAAGGGATTTCAAAAGATTTCACAGGAAATATTAAATATATTAGTATTTTTAATATATTTCAATAATTTGAAGTGGTTCCAAAGATTTGAAAGATATCAGGGTATTTTTAAAGCTCGCAAATAATTTTCAAGCGCTTTAAAAAGTTTCAATGATTTTCAAAATATTTCAATAATTTCAATAACTTAAACTGATATCAAAGAATATAAAATATTTTAGATTATTTAAAGAGATTCCAAGGCTTTTTCAAGAGATTAAAAATTATGAAGTAAAAATTAAAAGATTCGAATGATTTCAGATGAATGCATTTTGTAAGATAAGGAACGATTTGATAAGATCGAATATGTTTTATGATAATATCTAGCGGTTTCAAAAGGATTTACAGGACATTAAGTATCTTATGGCAGTTTAAAAATATTTCAATCAATTCAAGCAATTACAAATGATATGAAAGATATTAGGGTATTGTTAAATTCCTAATAATTTTCAAGAATTTGAAAAATGTCAAGGGATTTGCAATATTTTATGGTATTTTAAAAAGATTTCAAGGAATTTTTAGTTGATTCTAGTCATTTATTGATTTGAAGAGAAATTAAAAGCTGTCAAGGTATTTTCAAGAATTAAAAAACTTTCAAGGAATTTTTAAAGATTTAAATGATTTTATTAGAGTCAAAATGATATGAAGATATGGAACGAATTCATAGGACCCATAAGGTTGTACACCGGCTATTTTAAAAGATTCCAAGAGATTAGAACAGATTTCTGAGGATTTCAATCATTTTAATGGATTTAAGAAGCACTCCAGTTATTTTAACAAATTTTCCAGGATTTCAGAAAATATCATGAGATATCATTATATTGCATGGAATTTTATAAAATTTTAATGTATTTTGAGGAATTTAATACACAAGAAGGTAGGGGTTTCGTAGGGTTTGAAACATTAGAAGATATTTTCAAATTTTTTTTGCAATTATCTTGAAATTTACCCTGAATTCTTTTAAATTCCTTGGAATTCTCTTAAATTCTGTTTTACTTGCTGGGGTTTGCCTCAAATCATCCATATCATTTTTATACCAACACTATATTGAAAATCCGGTTTTGAGTACTTGTAGAGCGGGGCGAAACACTAAGCCTTACAACCCTACAATTGTTGGAACTCTTTGTGATTCGCCACGCTCTACAAGTACTCAAAAACTATACTATTTTTTGTAATCATTAACAAATTGATAATGTAAGTTATACTTCATATAAATATTAGTATTATAATACTATTATAATATAATAATAATAATAATTATTATTATAAATGATTAATTGCATATATAAATTTACATAAATAAATGAATTATTATAATGATTTTTTTAAACTTTTTTTATGGTGAATCCGGTTTTTCATCATAGCCACGGACTAAGTTATGCGACAGTTGATATGAGGCTGTTATAAATTAATTTAATACGATGTTATAAACATTTTGAGAGGATGTTTAATTATAATTATCGATAATAATATTATCATTATTATTACATTTGTAACTACACAAATATTATTAAAATTTAAGAAATTTAAATGAGATTAAAATCAAATTTCAAATCCAATTTAACGTCCAATAATCAAGAGAATGTAAAGAATTCTGAAAATAAAACGAAAAATCTAACGATAAAATTTGAAAAATCACTAAACAACCTTGGTGGTTGTCCAAATTTTGTCGTTATAGATTCTTGGTTTTATTTTCAGGAATTCTTTACAATAAAAATAGTATCATTGATATTATTATATATTATAAAACAATTAAAAGCTTTTGCAATAAATTGACGTAGCATTTGTAAACGACAAAAAATGTACAAACTGGTCAATGTTTTTTCAAATATATAAGAGTATTATGCAAACTTTGTAAATTAATCATTTTTATAATGAGCTCACAGGTATTAATTGTTAGATCAACTATCTAACTTTATGTAATATAATGAAGAAAAATGTATAACTTTAGGCTTCATGTTAATATCAGAACGAAAAATTAAAACTCCTTAATTAAAGATGACGACATTCATAATACATATCTGGTAGAAACGGAACATGAACACTGCAACATCGCAAAATCAAACGGGACATCAAAATTTAAAAAGCTGCGGTCCTCCGGCGCGAGCAAATACGTGTTAAATTTGGGAATCGGAGTAAAAGTGGGTTGAGTTCAGACTGGGAGACAAAGCTTGGCCCGTCATATATAAGTTTAAATAATTTATTCACGCAGATAAATTTTTGTTTAAACATGTATATTCAGAAACACACGTTCTTGAATGTGGTGTGTTTTGCTAATTTTCAGGTTTTTAAAGAATAAGTTTTTATGAGCAGTTTTACTGAACACCCGGAAAAAGGTTGGTAACAATCTTTACTTTTAAACAAGTTTTACCATTACCATTCTATAGCCTAACCTTCCCCGTTGCGCCCCGACTCGCACGCATAACGCTCTTTTCTCGCTATGCCTCACATTATCAGCCTCTGCGGCTAACACCTAATATTTAACTACTACTTACAATATTTACAGTTTTCTTACATCTACTTCCTCTCCTATTTAAAATCTTTCCTTTTCCATTCCTTTTCCTCCTTCCTTCTCTTCTTCTCTATCTTAACCAACACCACCTTCACTCATGCTACTACCCTTTTGCCCTCCCCCTTTCACGCAACAATACCTCCATACTTATCCCACTCTTTTCCACCTCTTCACATTCCTCCAACCAGTGTTCAACTTTTGCATCGCCCTTCCCGCACAATTCACACATTCTCTTCTCTCTAGAAATCCAGAACCTATTATAATTCTCCATGCAACCGCATCTCAATCTCGCTATAAGTTCCTGACTTCCTTGCTCTCCTTCCTCACCCAAATATTGCGCTCTCTCCTTGGCATAATCCACGCATAGTTCCCGTCAAACCTTGACTCTCTTATTCCCTCGTCTCCTACTGCCTTCTCTTTCTCCATACCGTTCTTTTGAACCAACTCATATATCTTTCTTTCTTCCTCGTGCATCCTTCTTACTTCATCCATCTGCAATCCAGTCGTTCTAAAATACCTTTCCCTTTCCACCTCCATCTTTGCACCACTACGTTTGTTCTCCTTCTCCCACCAACACTCCCGTACCATCTTACTTTCCCCCTCTTCCGAAAAATTCTCCTCATATTTACACGTTCGACTACCTATTATAATCCCTAAACTCGTTCTTCCTGTCTCCCTCCTGACAATATCGTTCGGGGTATTCCTTGCCAACCACATTTTGACAGGCACTTAGAAAACATTTTTCCTCTACTATTTCAACTATAACTCCAAAATATCATTGTGGATAATAAATTTAAATCATCCCTGATCGCACTGTTCCTCGATACTTAATTTTAAACAAATAACTTAGTGCTTATTTTGAAAATGACATTGTATCGACATTTTTTGCACGTCCACATGTTTTTAACAATTTCTTCTTGCTTAATAAAAAGAATTTACTTTTCTTAAGATACACGAATGGATTCTAGAAATATAAGAAATAATTATAGACCAATTAAAATTTTTTTCTAAAAATTTGACTGCAATTGGTTTCAAGTGATCATTCATGGAGTTATCCTATAGTAACTCAACATTTTAATGACAATTTAAAGCACTTGAATATTGTATCGTACAAAATAAATTATGCAAATTTAACGATCAGCCCGGAAAAATGCGAATTCGGCTGCTCAGAGATTAAATATTTGGGCTTTGAAGTTAACGATAGAGAACTCCCAATAGACAACGAAAAACCCCAACCAATATTAGAATGTCCTAAACATACAAATATTAAATAATTACAGCGCAAGTTGGTACAGAAAATTCATCCCACACTACGCCGAAATAATAGAACCCATGAATAGATTTAAAAAAAAGGATAAACAATGGGATTGGGGATTAAAACAAGATGAGGCATTCCAAACCATGAAAGACCTTTTAACGTCAGCACTAATTTTGACATGTCCAAATTTTACACAACCCTTTCAGCTCGAAACCGACGCGTGCAATACGGGGTTGGGAGCCGTACTTACGCAAACAATCGACAACGTAAATTACCTGTTAGCATACGCAAGTAGAAGCTTAAACGGTGCAGAGTCGCGGTACTTGGCATCCGAAAAAGAATGCCTAGCGGTAGTTTGGGCCATAAGAAAATTTAGACCGTGTTTGGAGGGTGATGAAGAACTAGTAAAAGGCATCGCGTTTACGTTAGCCTGTAGTATAGAAAAACCGAAGGCGGAAATAGATGACAAAACAAAACGACTGGTACTCAACAAAAATCATAAAAGTTAAAAAAAGATCGGAACACGAAAAATGGCGAATCAGAGATTTGCAACTCTATTTTTACAGAACCGACCCACTAAAATCTACCCTCTTACAAGACTCTAATCCATGAAAACTCGTACCTAAAAATTACGAACTCAAGTTCTAAAATAACGCCATGACAATATACAAGCAGGACATTTAGGTTCCGAAAAAAACGCACGCGAGCATTTCGCAGTACTGCTTCTGACCAGGGATGTACTCCGAGATAATCAAATATGTACAAAACTGTAAAGTCTATCAAAGAACTAAAGCGAGCAACCAACCAAAAATAGAGCTAATGGGAAAAAGAATCGTGGTGAACCATAGACCATGACTTCTGCAGATATCATGGGACCATTGCCGATTTCTGAAAAGTGGAAAAACAAATACATTTTAGTCTTGGTAGATTTATTTACAAAATGGGTGGAAATAATACCGATTAAAAAAGCTGACGGAATTATAATAGAATCAGAATTTTATAAACGTACCTATCATTTCGCGCTGGGGAACCCCTAGAACTTTCAACACAGATAATGGTGCAGAATTTGCCAATAAAATATTAACTGAACTAACCGGAAAATTGGGCATCAGACACACTGGCACACCTAAATACTATCCCTAAGCCAATCCAACCGTTACGATAAGACAATTAAACCAATTATTGAAACCTACCTAGATAACGATCATTCCACTTGGGACGAACATATGCATGATTTACAGCTTGTAATACACACTAGCAAAAATTCGTCAATCCAATTCACCCCAGCTTTTTTAAACTTAGGTCGCAAATTAGAATCACTACAGTTCTTAAGAAAAAAATTCTAAAACGAAAGCGAAATAGAGTTTCAAATCGTAGAAAAATGGACAGACATGCTTAGAATGCTAAAAATTATAAAAGAAGAAGTCCAGACAAATTTGGACGGAGCAAATATAAGACAAGCGAATAGTTATAATTTAAGAAGAAGATCGATAGAATATAAAATAAGTGATGGGGTACTAAAAGTGGTAACAAAACTATCAAATAAGATAGACAAAAAAAAGGTAAGCTTTATGATAAGTACGAAGGTCCTTTCATTTAAAAAAAGGAAATATCCCAAACTATTTATGAATTTTAAAACCTGAAAGGATAAAGAATTAAGGAATAGAATATCAACGATTTCAAATCAGAAAAAACTGGTACATATACTGTTAGATAGAAACATGAAATACGAAGGAACTTAGGTTAGTATATTTAAACTTAAATATGGCCAGATAACGGTGGATTATTAGCATTAAGATTACAAAACGATTCAAAACTCAAGATTGTCTCAATCAAACCCAATCAGCAGACGAAAAGGGAGCTGTAGGTGGCGAGCTACTAGAAGAAGAGGGGGCTGTAGGTGGACAGGAAACAGAAGAGGAGGGAGCCATTGGGGGAGAAAACAACCAGCCCTTCGATCTCGAAGAAAACTACGGTGGAGGTCATGCAGTAACCCGAAGAAAACAACCCAAAATAAAAAAATACAGCTGCGAATTAAGCGAAAAAATCTGGAAATTACCATTGGAATTTAAACAAAAGGCGCTCGCTCTTTGTATATTCCTTACACTTATGCACAGATTTGTTTAAACTGAAAGTCAAAACATCGACAACAGTAATTTGGAGATTGTGACTTATTATTTGTTAAAGCTCCTTCGGCTGTAACGAATACATTCTAATCACGTATGTCGTGCTACGCACTCGAGTTTGTATCTCAACTTGTATATCATTTCCATAAATGTATATTATTACAATTCATAACATGCATTAATATTAACTTCTGCCGCTTTTCAAAAACTGAATTTACTCATTTCCAATTTTATTTTTACGATTTAAACGTAGCACATACGGTCTACATATCAGCCTTACTCTTTTTCAACTTCTAAATTAAATCCCTAACTCAGTGACCCACAAAACTTCGATAACGAGGGTTCAGAGACGGGGGGCTGAATAGTTTCAACCAAGAGTCATATCTGGTTAGTGTTTTATGCTGAGAAGTTCAACCAACCTTCAGCAGCGTTGTGTTAGATGGGAGTTAATATGATCTCATTTTCACATTCCCGGCCCACAGTGAGAAAAAAGTGACTTTTTTGGTTCAAAATAACGTACAGCCTACAAATATTGAGCGATTAAACAAAAAATGTGAAAAAAGCTGTTAGGATTTCTAAGAGAGTTGTCGAGCCGGATTTTTCAATTAGGTTCTCAAATTTTTATAAATAAACAAATATGACGAAAAAATGGCCATTTTATCTATTTGGCGTTCACAGTGCTCGTCAATAACAGGAAAAGTGTTGAAATCGCCTAAGTTTCATAAACTAATATTAGCTAAAGATGTTCCAATATTATATATTAAGCATAATTTGTTATAAACAAATTATTTGTTAAAACAATGTTTTCTATGAATTCGGAACCTTATGATATTTGCAGCCAAATTCATAATTTGTTTATTAACCTTATGATCTTTTAAACAAATGCTAGAAACAAATGCATTATCCGGGCATTCGTCGGCAGAAAAATTCGGTTTTTTCAATGCCAGTCTTTTCAGAAGGGAACTTCGTAAAATATGAAGGTAAAGCAGTACAAAGATTTTTTGAGGTTAGAAAAGTTTGACATGTATCACTCAATTTTTTCAGATGTGAAGCTTGAGCCAGGTTTTCTTGACAGTCTTTTTTAAAAAATTTTTTTAAAAATTTTCTCAAAAAGTATGATTTTTTAATTAAAGAAAAGAAACTAGAAAGAAACTTCGAGATAAACCAATGCTAAAACATTTGTACTTAATACATTTTTTTATTTATTTATTTTTGGAATAATCAAATATTTACACCAAAGAAACAATTTTTTTCAACGTTTAAAGTTTTTGAAAATTATTGTTTGAACTTAAAATAACAATAATTGAAAAAAAAACATATTTCTGGATAAGATATTTTAGTTAAAAATATATATGGTATTTTTTTTAACAAAAAATCTTCCGAAATATCGAATTGTTAATTTAAAATATTAAAAAGGAACTTTGAGATAGATTAGTGCTGATTTAAATCCTGCAAAATTTGTTTGGAAAATGTTATCATATTCGAAGAAAATTTAGAGAGAATTTTTCTTCCGTTTAAGTCACACGTGTTTTTTGCATCAATTTTTCTATACATTTTTTGTAGAATTATTTTAAATTCAAACAATAATTTTTTAACACTAAATATTACACAAAAATTTATTCGATAAAAATATTTTACTATCTTAATTTTAATAAGTAAATAATATTGATTAAGAAATAATTTTATATATGGAATTTTATTATTTGGAAATTTTCAAATTCGGTAATATTATAAACTGTTCGGGAATTTTATTAGTTTTGGATAATTTCGAGACCTGAATCTTGTCGATGTTTTCCCTTGGCGCGGATCCAGAGAAGTGTCCTGAGGGGTGGGGGGCACCACAAAATTGTTTAGACATGATGTGTTTATACATACATATGTACCATTTTACAGTAAGTCAAAAAATCCTGGGGGGGGGGCATCGCCGTTTCGCCACCATTGCGGATTCGCGCTTGGTTTTCCTACAGTATTTATTTAGAAAAATGTGTATACATTACAGTCACTGATAAATGGGGGTAAATTAAATAGGAATATCTTTCAGAAAATAAATGATTAAAATCCAAAAAAATTGAAGAGACTTTTTTACCTCTAGGTAGTAAAAAAGGAAAACTTCCAAAAATTTAAAAACTAATTTAAAAACTAATTATACTCTTTTAAGATGACAATACAATTTACAAAACATTAATTGTAAATTTTCAAATTTTTCAGTCTTCATTTTAAACAACTCAAATTTACCTTATTTTCAGCATACAGGCTTATTGTTTAAATTTTCACAATTTTCGTTATAAGTTTTAGGTTGGGCCAAAAATAACTTATTCTGGGACTCGAAATTGCTACAACGTGAAAAGGTAAAAAAGTTTAAATTCAATGTATTCAGCTGCATTCATATTGAAGTATGCTAATTTATTTGGTTTTAAATATAAACTAATTAAACTTTATTTTTTATTTTTCACAATTGCAATCTATAACTTTTAAATTGAATAATTGTAGGTCAAACATGAAAAAGTAGACTTGTTTCAAATTTGAAGCGGTTCTATTATATACATATATTAAACCATTAAAACCTCTGACCTGTTTTTAAGCTTTTTAAAACTCGTTTGAAAACTTGTTTAAAGACTTTTGGTTATAATTTCTTAATAAAAGAATACGTGCTATTTAGTCTACAGAGCAGCAATTCCAAAAATATATAAAGTCTTAATAGTTAAGACATTTTAAATTTGTAGTCTTCAGTATATTGAATAATTCCAAATTTAAAGGTATTTGAATATGTAAGAATGATTGAATTCAAATTGTTCGATAATTTCAGACTGAAACATTTCAAATTATTTAGTTAGAAATTAAAATCGTATAAAGTTACAGGATGAGAAATGAACATCTTTTAATACTTGAATAATTATTTTAGAACAATTAAAATCGTATAACTTCAGATAAATTTGAAAGTAGGACTATTAAAAATTAGAAGTGCCTGAAAGAACTCAATAAAGGTTTAGTTTAAAAAAGTGTTTAAAAGGGTGCTTTTTCAAGCTTTATTAATTTATTATTTTGATAATTTGAAACCACCACAAATTATTATTTTTTTTAAAGAAAATAGCGACTGATTTTTGTCAACTTTATACAATATATACTTAATTTTCGCTCAAGGTCAGTTTTGTTCAAAGTGCTTGTTCCTAGATAAATTGACTCTTATTGTTTCCGATTTTCGTTATGTCACACATTGATTGTGTTTTTCATAGAAAACATTAAAACCTAGGTTTTTCACGTTTATAAAATCATAATTTAAGGTCACTCAGGGTAATTTTCTGTGCAAAATATTCATTTATAAAGAATATTTGTGAAATTATAGAACGGATTTCTTCACCCAAAGATACAAACTTTAATTGTACTATAGCAAAGACAACTGGAGAAAATTAGACGTAAGCGAAATTTTCTAAATCAAATAAACCTTAGTCAACCTATAAATATTCATTTTTTCCCCGAAGGATTAAAAAAAAAACTCTTCGAAACGCTTTCATTGCAACAATTTTATTAAAGAAAAATAAAAAGGTTATAATTTTTACATACATTTCTTAAAGTAAAAAAATTATCAACGAGATTTGTAGAAAATCTCCTAAAGAATAAGATGATTGTTCCGGAAGTTAGCACCGAAAAATTATGATTAAAAAAAAAAGTTGTTCTAAACTGAGCCAGACTCGCGACCAGGAAAAATCGCGAAAAGAAAGTGAATTTAAAAATTGAACGTAGTAAAAAATTAAAAAAAGGCACACAAGTGTAAACATTCGATTGAGTCTTCATAAACAATGTTCAATTTAAAAATCACTTCAAATTGATAGATTCTTAAATGAACACCTTTATTCAATTTTAAAATCTTATTGAAGTATTATTTCAGTATAAAATAGTCCATTTTTAACATATTCAATTTGGAAATTGAACAAAAAACAACAGTTTTCAATATTAAACAAGTCAAAAATTAATTGCCAACATTTCAGAGTGATAAATTTAAACTTTGAATGTAACAATGATAATTTTTCTACTTTTTTATTTGTAATTTGAAAGTAAAAGTATTGTATTTTGATTTTTAGATAACAGTTGAAAAATGTTTAATTCAGAAAAAAATCGAATAAGCTGTAGGTTTTTGAATGTTTTAAATTAAAGAAAAAAATTGAGCTATAGAATTTTAAAAGATTAAAAAAAATTTGTTTTTAAATTTTCTAGGAAGATTTAAAATGATTATTGATTTCGGAAAAGTACATAACTCAAAGAGAATGCTTAAAAATATTCCCAAACATTTCAAAATATTTAAAAAATTGAAAAAAAATCTGGAAGCTCTTGAAACAATTTTGTGTACAGGATTTTACAAAAATGTTAGAAAAAATTGGAATCCGTTTAAAAGATATTTAAAAGTTCCGAAAAATTTCAAAAATCATTTTAAAAGATTTCGAAATAATTTAAAAGAAAATGAATAACTTTGATGATTTCAAAATTAAATGTTGACTTTTTATTTTGAAAAATGACATCATTTTAAGAGCAGGTATAAAAATATGGGATCACTGAAAAAATTCCGAAAGGGATGAATGAAAAATCACTAAAAATGAAATCTCCGACGATCGAATTGGAAAATTTCCGACTGTAAATATCCAAAGTAAATAATCTCCGAATTACGGAGTTCCCGAATTTAAACATGAAGAGAAGAATTTTCGATCGATATTATTTATTTCTTAAAAATACAATAATTAAATAATTTTATTAATTTATTGTTTGAATTTAAAAGAATAATAATTGTTTATTTTAAATTGTATGCCATATAACTTACGTAAATATTTCAAGTAAGCTGTATCAATTATAATATTTTACAGTTTATCTTAAAATATATTTTATGGAACATGACATATTTTATGAATGCGCCAGTGAAATTCTGTGTGTCTAATTTTTGTTGTCAAGCGAAATGTAATCTACCTTAGTACTGCCACTCGGAATTATAATTATATATTTATATAAAAATGTTAGAATACATTATAATTAAGAAATTGGAAAATACATACGAGAACTTGATTAGACGAATAGTATAAAAAATCCATAGAAATTGCAGACCACAAAAATACAAACAATACTAAATAATATCAAAGAACTATAAATAGATATTGCACTAAAAGTTTTATCACTATGAATAAAAATATAATATTATAGAGTAACAAAATTATAACTTATAAAATAATATAAATTAGAAGAAATAATTTTAAGACTAGAAGAAAATATATAAAACCGAAATAAAAAATACTCATGGCCTTTTATCTCTGGCATTTAATAAAGATAACTATGTTTTACAAAGTTATAAATGTAAAAAAATATTAATTGGGAATTTACTTTCAATTTAAATAGTTCATGTCCGAGCTAAGTTACCGTAAGTGCGCGTCGAGGGGCCTACTGAGATGTTGGTGCTATCTATGAGTTGCGGTGGACAGAGGGGAACTGACAATTTTCGCCGCACGCGCCGTCTATATTTATCGCGGGTAACTAAGCCCGCACCGCATCTACGTTTATAATATCTTTGCTACGGAGTAGGAGGGACATAAAAGAACGTAAAGGTCCACTTAGGGAACATGTGTTTTCAGGAAAGCAGGGTTTCTACTCAGTTTCTTTCTAAATCACACAGAGAGTAGTCCTTAATGAGATGAAGAATTCAAAGAAAGAAAATAAAACGAAATTTAAAAAAAAGATCTGTTAAAAGTAGTTTCCCTAAAAAGTCTAACCAATTTGAAAGAAAAAAACAAGTCCAATGGAAATTTAAAGTAACGATACCAAACATTAGAATTCACATAAAACTAAGAGAAAAACTGTAAATTCTCAAGGTTGGTAACTACAGCATATTCTATCAGTATTACAATTGCCATTCAGTGCACCTACTTTGCTGAATTATCAAATTAAATCTAAAAAAACAGAGTGATAAGCTTAAGGTTCGTTTAAATACATGGTTTCCGTACCACACGGTCAAAAAATTAAAAGAAATTCTTACCAGCAGTTCGATCTCACAGACTTCCTAAAGTATAAACTGGTTTTTTGTTTCTTTTTTGTTCCTAATGTCTACAAAAAAAGGACAGAAAGTGCAGGTTTCAAATAAATAAAATTCAATTTTTATTTTATCGTAAAACAAATTAAATATATAATCGCTTAATTAAACATTATCTATATGTCTGACTTTCCTTCTATTTTCCAACGTTCATTGTTAACTGTATCTTATACTCAAAGGGGTGACGTGAATAAGGGGGGGGGGGTCGAAACACTAAGCCATTTTTTTTTAAACTTAGCAACAGATTGTCACTTCTTATTTGTCTCTGTTTCCGTATCATACGTTTTCAAGTTTATAACTTCGCAGTTGCGCTCTATTAATGGATCTCATGTTCATTAAAAATAAAAATCAGTTTTCCACGTAAATAAGTGTAATGCAATAATGACATACCGCTGTACGTAAAAGTCAAAAATAAGAATTTAATGTCTTGAATGTACGATTGTTAGCAACTAGTGTAAAATATCAAGTATTGAATAAAAATGTATAAATATTGTTATTATAACTTAGCTACATAGAAGAAAGTCGAGACACAAAAATATGTCTTATGTAGAAATATGAAGTGTGCAAAAAAACTTTTTCTAGAATAAATCACTGAAGAGGGCCCATACAGTGTGTCCCATATTTATAGGGCCACTCCATTTTTTAAGGGTAATTTTTTTCTATTGAAACAAAATGCACCGAATATTTTGAGTGGATAAATGAGTCGAATTAACGATTTTTCCTCAAATATAGAGCTCGCAATTCCATTCGTTCATTTATTTGGACATTTTTTCGAAAAAATAGGTGTCCCAAATTAATAGGGCCACTAAAAAAAACTTCAAATTTTTTGAAGAATAATAAATAATTCGTAAAATAATGCAATTTAAAATATATAATATTAAAATTTTACTTCTTACAAGCCGTAAACATATACATATGTATGTATAAAAACTAAATATTGTGCGTGAATTCCCAAAGTAATTTACAGTTGTGTGTTTCTTTTAATTTAAATTTTTCTAGAGGATTTTTCACATACATACTTTCCCACATACATTCTTTTTGGGGATTATCAACGTATTTTTCCTATTTTAAAAGTGTATATTCGCACAATATGTTCGAAATAAATA
>NC_046659.1:24852400-24856072 GCF_010883055.1 Belonocnema kinseyi | reverse complement strand
TTTTCAGATTAGCACCCGCTCCCGGCGAAATCCTGCGGTTGTCCTTATGACAAATTTTTAATTATATATATATATATATATATATATACATTTCATAATTTATGTTTTACATTCATTCGGAAAGAAATCAGAAATATTCGGAACTGAAAAATTTGTTATTGATAATATATTTTATGTAATCATAAACGCGAACAAAATCAGATTCTAAACAAAAGAGGTCCATTATTAAGATTTTGTAAATAAAAGTGTTCATAATAGTTCCGACCATCGAAGGTGTAACATATCAAAACTAAAAGAAACGTATTTACAGTACAAATTTGCTTATTTCTTTCAGTTTGGATGTTACACCTTCGATGGCTGAAACTATTCTGAACCATTTTATTTACAACATCTTAATAATGGACCTCTTTTGTTTAGCACCTGATTTTGTTCACGTTTATGTTTACATTTTCGAATAATAATTTAATATAGTAATGTAAGCGTTGTAAGCTGATAAAAGAATGTTTATAAAAGAATATAGAGTATAACATAAGAATACGTCACCAACAAGAACATGTTTTTTGTCCAATAATTACGCAAGTTCTTTATAAAATAACATTTCCCACGTCTACAACTGGAACACAGGCTTATCTCCTTCACCTGGTGGTCTCCGAGCCTCTGCTACAAGTTAAATCTCACGGCACGGCGCGAACAACAATAAAATCCTCGTACTTCATAAACGGCTCCTTCAATTTAAGTAAAACTTTACGAAAAACTTCTACAGATTCTTCTAAACATACGATCATTTTATGCTATGAAAAACTCGTGTTTTTTCAATTATTTCAAAAACAAAGGAAGTTACAATATTTTCCCATTAGAAAAAGATGCGCAATCTAATTCTCTATAAAAGTGGGTAATTTCAACATTAAATTTTATTAATTTTTCGAAAAGCTCTCTAGGGCATTCCCACTCCTTGTAAAATATGTTAAATCCCGTTCTACGATGTGGCGGTTCAATTATCTTTGACATACTATCGATAGAGTTAGAAAATTATCGGTAACAAAGATTTGGAGAAGGTAACGGAAAACGTTACCGTATGCTACCGAGAATACGCAAATTTACGAGAACTTTCATTTTTCACTATTGTTTTTTGTTTTTTAAGCTAAATAGCGTTTATACTCAATGCACTTAAATCTAAGTAACAATAAGCATTAGGAATTTAAATTATTTCTTAGTTTTATGTACAATATACTTCATATTTTTTAGAATAGAATTTTATTTATCGATTACATGAATTCTTTCAAACGTGATTAATCTTTAGTTTCGAACAAGTTTGAAGTAAAATGTTACATTCCTTAACAATTATAATTTTTCGTATTAACAAAACTATGCACCTGTGATACTCAGCTAAAGATAAATAGTTAACGTAGAACAGTGAGTTTTATATAAATCTCATTCCTGTGATCTATCGGTTAAAATCTATAACAGTTCGTTAATCAGTCTTGGAGAATTAATACTGTAATTAAACTTACTCCGTCTGATAGCCGTTCCTAAATATGATAACCATCTAGTTTTTGGAGTTAACAAAACTAAGCAGCTAAAATGCTTATAAGAATCTAAATAGGTATTTAGGAAAGACACAGTGGATATTAAATATCATTGTTGTGATCTATCATTATTCTTTCTTGCTCAGTCATTATCTTACTCAGTCTGATCAATATTCTTAAATAATATTCTTTCTGACCTGTCTTTTTGACCTTGAGGCAAAATCAAGGGAAAAAATTTTTTAAATATTTTTTTTTATGATTTTGACAAGTACTATGGAAAATTCCGTTTAAAATAAGTTCAAGGTCTTAAAAAGTTTTAATTATTTTCCGAGTTATTACAATTTTTTATATTTATATTTTTATACTACTCAATGCTATCAACTGTTAATAATTAGAAAAGTGTTCCTAAGTTACTAAAAATCATCACAGGTTGCATTCAAAACCATTTGAGCTTAAAGCTTTACGTTTATTTCGGTGAAAAACATAGGTTCTCGTAAATTCTGGAGAAAAAAATCGCTCGAGAAGTTACCCGTAAGTTACAAGCGTTCCTGACGTAAGTTACCGCCTTTGGAACTCTAACTATCGATTTATGATAGTCTTATCAAAAAGTCAATGTCGCATAAGAGGCTTCCCCCTTTGAGAATCGTAGTCTTGACCAGCAGCCGATAAGGAAGGGCTAGCCTGGTTGCTGATTAAGGGCATGTGATACTTAGAAAATTATCGATTTTACCAGTTTTAGGTACCCCGGCTTTTTTCCTAGAATAATAAATATTTTTCAAAAAATTTGGGACATGATAGCGAACATGCTAACGGACGTCCCCGCTCTCTTTTTTTGTGGGTTAATTCAAAACAATTTTAATTTTGCAAAATTTGATTAATTTGTGGGGGCGCTTAGGAATTAATATCGGTTTTATCAGTGTTAGATTCCCCCGGGTTTTTTCCTACAATAATAAAGATTTTGTCCTCAAAATCTGGAGAATGATAGAGAACATGCTAACGGGCGTCACCGCACACTTTTTTGTGGGTTGAATTAAAAAAAATTTTTTGCTAAAGATATGTGTGTGTATTTCGGGGTTATGTGTGTTGCGATTCTATCCCATAAATATTCTTGAGTCTTACCGATAGAATCGGTACGACAGAGACCTACATTATCGGAATAACAGAGAGCTGAAAAACTATCCTTAACTCAAAATAGTAGACATGCAACCATTTTTATTTAGCACAATACATTTTAAAAACCAGTTTAAAAAAATTTTAATTTTTGTGGAAAAAGGCCGAGGGAACTGTACCCGATTGACCACACGACAAATTATCACATGCCCTTAAGACTACAGTTAAAAACACAGGACTTGTCACTTTATTGCCTCTTTTTCTCCATTTCGCGACGTATTTTGCAAAATTTAGAGTCACCATCATCAAGTCGTGGCCCTTCGAAAACATGATAGGCGTCGAGAATTCGTCTATTGTGTCAGAATTGTGAGTGAAAAAATAAATCTTAGTTTTTTGGTTTTGTGGATTTGGGGTTCGTAAATGATAAAGAAGATTTTATATTTTCATTAGACGTTTTGGCTCCATATACAGTGTGTCCCATATTTATAGGGCCACCCCATTTTTTAAGGATAATTTTTTTTCTATTGGAACAAACTGCACCAAATTTTTTGAGTGAATAAATGAGTCGAATTAACGATTTTTCCTTAAATATAGAGCTCGCAATTCCATTCGTTCATTTAGTTGGGCATTTTTTCGAAAAAATCGGTGTCCCAAATTATTAGGGCCACTAAAAAAAAATCAATTTTTCCGAAAGAATTCAATTTATTCAACAAAATACGTACATATAAAAAGATTTTATTCACAAAATTAGTAATTAATAGTACTTCCTTCATTTTTGAATACCATTTTCATTCGCTTTACCATCGATTTATTCAGATTTTCAAGACTTTTCGCGGTGACGTTGTTTCATGCTGATTTGATCGCTTCCCTCAGCTCTGCGACCGTTGTGTACTTCTTTCCGTTGTCATACACATCGCTTACCATCATGCCCCAAACATTTGCCATTGGGTTAAGGTCTGGAGAGATCGCTGGCCACGCGAGTACGGGGATCTTTGACTTTGCCAACCAATCCTTCGTAGACTTGCTCGCATGTATG
>NC_046659.1:24839279-24852300 GCF_010883055.1 Belonocnema kinseyi | reverse complement strand
AGTGGCAATAATGTAAGGCAAAAGAGGAGTGGGCTCATGGTGTCGCCCTGAAAGACACCTCTCTGAAACGTGACGTTGTTAGTTGTCACACGATTTTTTCCACATGAGATAGTAGATCTGGTTTTCCAAAGCGGCATCAATCTCTCTATGCACCCAACTATTTGCGGATGAACCTTTAAGATTTCCAAAAGACAGATGATAAGCCTATGGGATGTAGAATCGAAAGCTTTCCGATAATCAATCCAGGCCATCGATAGGTCACGCTGGTAGAATGCTGCATCTTTGCAGACACATCTATCGATGAGCAGGTTCTCCCGACATCCGGCTACGCCTTTCTTTGAGCTTCGTTGTTCATACATTTCTTGACACACAGGTTCAATTGCCCGAACAATCCTATCATTTAGGATAGCTGTGAATGTTATAAAGCGTGTTCAGACAAGTTATTGGCCTGTAGTTCTTCGGGTCAGCTAAGTTGCCTATTTTCGGCAGGAGTATTGTGCGCCCTTCCACCAACCACTCTGGAATCGGCTCTTCCGACTTCAAATATGAGGTGAAAATACGGGCCAAATGCTGATGGGTTGAAGAAAACTTCTTCCACCAGAAGGTTTTGATACAATCTGGTCCCGGTGCGGAATAGTTCTTCATCCCTGTTAATACTTTTTTCACCTCCTCGGTAGTGATGGGTGGGCATTCTTTATCAGGTGTTATGGGGGCAACTCATAACTCCTTAAAGGTTCATCCGCAAATCGTGAGGCGCATAGAAAGATTGATGCCGCTTTGGAAAACCAGATTTACTATCTCATCTGGAAAAAATCGTATGACAACTAACAAGGTCACCTTTTAGAGAGGTATCTTTCAGGGCGACACCATGAGCCCACTCCTCTTTTGCCTCACATAATTGCCACTATCTCTAGCCCTTCGCCATTCCGACGGGTACTTTTGCGGCAAACTTGCAGATCGAAAGTACAAGCTCACTCATGTATTTTACATGGACGATCTTAAGATCTATGCTAAAAACAGAGAGCAACTGCACCTAGCTCTGGGGATTGTCGAACGATATACTAAGGAAATTGGAATGGAATTTGGGTTAGACAAATGCGCCAAGGTTTACTTGAAGCGAGGAAAACTTAATGGCATCCTTGAAGACCCTGAACTCGTCGATAGAAGCACTATACGACACCTTTGCGCTGGAGAGACTTACCATACCTGGGCGTGCCACATAGCCGCATTCAGGAAGTGACATCTATAAAGGATACTCTACTACAAAGTATCTGCAACGAACATGCTTGCCAACCCGGTAGTACTCTATTTATTTGGGGCGGTTCCAATGGTCGAAGAACGAACTCAGATCCCTTGATATCGGGACACGAAAGTTTATACACATGAACAAAAGCATGCATCTTAAGTCTTCTGTATCACGACTCTACATCTCACGCCGTCAAGGTGGTCGCGGAATATTGAATCTTGAATGTCTTCACAACAGGATTATTATGGGTACAGCACATAGAGTCGCAAATAGAAGAGACCCTCTTCTTAAAATGGTCAGCAAGCACGAAGAAGTGGGCAAAGGAGCGTTTCTGTACAGAGCAACGGACGAGGCTGCTGAAACACTCGGACTTAACTTCAGTACTATGGGTGAGAAAAAGGCATCAAATCTTATCTATCTCGAATACTCACTCCTGAAAGCACGGATTAAGAAAGCACAAGAGAAAAACTTCCGTGAACAGCTCCTCGATAAGAGGATGCACGGCATCTTCCACAGAAATGTGAAGGATCAGTCAATGTCGTGCGAGCTAACTTTTGCTTCCCTTAAATCACCCGGATTGAAGTCTTGTACAGAGGGTTTCATTTTGGCATGTCAAGACGTTGTCATTCCACCTTAATATACCGGCGCCACATTTTGAGCCAAAGCATTCCCGATGATAGCTGCAGGGCGTGCCATGCACGCCCCGAGCATTTAGCACACATACTATCTAGTTGTCCAACTCATGCGAGAACGACCTGCATCCAAAGGCACAATGCGGCGCTAAGAGTGATTTATTACCATCTCTGTCACTCTTACGACATTAACCTTAATATCGTTCCTCTAAATGCTCTTAGGGAAATAGATTCAATTGTCGAGAATGAGAAGTGCCGCATATACTGGAACTTTATATTCTCGACAATTGTTTCTGTTGCACTCTCGAGGCCTGACATGGTTCTTCTTGACTTCGAGAAGCGAACCATGTTTGTTATCGATTTTTCGGCACAAGCTGACAAAAACGTCAAAGCAAAGGAGAACGCAAAAAAAGAGGTATAGAGACCTTATAAGGGAGTTGCGACGACTGTACCCGTAATATTCTGTGAAGCTAATCGTCCTTATCATCGGCGCTCTTGGAGGGGCCAAGCTTTCATTGGTGAATAGCTTGAAAAGCATCCCTGCTTTTTAAAACTCCCGGCAAAATCCTGTGGTTGTCCTTATGACAAACGTTTAATTATATATGGCTGCAATTTTAATAAATAAAATCCTCGTACATCATAAACGACTTCTTCAATTAAAGTGAAACTTTACAAAAAAATTCTACAGATTCTAATGAACATTTCGTCCACTGAAAGTTTTTGATTGCTAAAACTTATCTCGATAGACCTTTCGATTGAAAATATTTAAATGTTCTTCGTGCACTTACCCAGGGAAAAAATTAACTTTTTTCGTAAAAAAAAAGATCAACTTTAATTCCTCTACTAGCTAAAGCATATTTTTATGGCTAATTCGATAAAATTGTAAGTTAAAAGTCTCACTAGTTTCTGATTTAGAACGAGTTGAAGTAAAAAAATATGCACATTTTACGCTATGAAAAAATTGTGGTGTTTTCCATTATTTTAAAAACGAAGGAAGTTACAACATTTTTTCATCTGAAAAAGAGATACGCAATCTAATTATCTATAAGAGTATGTCCTTTAAGGGGTAGCTAGATTTCAATTACCTTTTTTTCAACAACGATTTTTTGTTATTTATTTTTATTTAACATTTACAACTTTTTATTATGTCGTAAGGTATGTTATTAACTAACGGAAAAAAATTTATTCGTTATTTTTCATCAACATCCGGACAATTTCTGGCCGATCTGATGACGCTATGTTGAAAAACGGTCGCCATGATTTTTCAACTTTGCATCACCTGAAATACAAAAACCAAAATTTTTCGTAAAGAGCACATAAATGGCTATAGCATGAACCTCCATTATGAAAAAAATATTAATTAATAAAAAAATTGTTAAAGTTTTTGTGATTTTTAGTTTTTTTCTCACTTTTTTTAAATATTCACTAGATCAAATTGTTAATAAACATTAAAGAAGAATCAAGACCGAGGTTCATGCGATAGCCAAGTCTTTTCTGAATATTTTCAAACAAATTTGAATGAAATCGGCCCAGTAGATTGGCTGGAATCGTGGCGACGACCCCAAAAAAATGCGTTTCGAGATAAACGCGTTTGAACTTTGAAGTACGAAAAATTGTGCGTTCCGACCGCTCGAGGCCTTTCGAAGTAATTCATTTTTCGGCCAATTCTGATACGCTCTGAGGTCAAAAAGGGTTTCTACCTTATTTCTAAGGATACATAGGGACTGAAAAAGAAAAAAAATCGATTTTTTGAAAATTTCAAACCTGGCTACCCTCTTAAACATTAAATTTCAATAATGTTTTGAAAAGCTGTCCGGGGCCGTCCGATTCCTCGCAAAATGTTTAATATCCCGTTCTACGATGCACAGTGGTGAAAAACGTTTTTCTTCGTTCATAAACTTGATATTTCAAAATTTTTTGAACGGAATTGAATAAAATTTAGACTGAATACAGTTCAAGTCATAACTAATAAGGGAAAAATACTCATAAGATCAAAATATATTTTCCAAGGCCGGAAAATCCATGGGAAATCGGGTACTTTTCATATTTTATGAATAAACTGACTCAAACTTTTAGAAATAATGATACATTTTTTTATATTAACACTTAAATTTCTTTATTTACATGGGCCAAACTAAAATCTCAAGGAAAATTGGTACCTCCGATTTTTCATTTTCTTGAAAAATTCGATAAAACAAGAAAAATACAATAGCTTTGCCAGCTAAAAAACCATAAAATTCACGTTTTTTCATGCTTTATGAAATTTTCTAGGAAAATCAAAAATCGGAGGTACCAATTCTCCTCTGGATATCAGTTTAGCCGATGTAAATAAACAATTTAAGTGTTAATATAAAAAATGTATAATTTTTTCTAAAAGTTTAAGTCAGTTTATTCATCAAATATGAAAAGTACCCGATTTCCCATAGATTTTCCAGCATTGGAAAATATATTTGGATCTTGTGAGTATTTTCCCCTTATTAGGTATGAACTATATTCAGTCTAATTGCATTCAATTCTGTCCAGCCAACCTTGAGATATTAGGTTTATGAACAAAGAAAATCGTTTTTTACCACTGTGCTATGCGGTGGTTCAATTAGACAAGTTTCCCGGATTTTTAGGCCCATTTTTAAGAACTAATGAGTCTCTGTAAATCACGTTAGCGACGGATGCAAAACGTATACCAGTTCGCGCAAATGTACTTCCATCAAGCACCTAGGCAGTGTTCGGTAAGTTACTTTTTTCTGAGTAACTTGTTAAAATTACGTTACTTAACTAAAAAAAGTAACCAGTTACAGTTACATTACTTATAACTGTAACTAGTTACAGTTACTAGATTAAGTGACTTCAAATTACCTAAAAAGTTACTTTTTTCTCTTACTTAATTTTTTAATTTAAAAATGAAAATAATTAATACAAGATTAATAAAATTATTTATTATTATATTATTACAATAAAAATATTAATTATTCATCAAAATATTATTTTAAAAAAATTGGTAACTAAGTTACGTTACAAGTTACTTTTAAAAAAGTAACAAAGTTACCCTAAAAGTTACAAATAACGTAACTTTTTAGTAACTTAGTTACTTGTAACAAGTTACAACCCAACACTGCACCGAGGCATAATGGGGTCAAAAGAGGTGTCCATTGACAAATTAACTGTTAGCACTATTCGACCGATTTTGAATTTTTATTTTTAAAAAACTTATGAAATTTCTAGCACAGTAGTCGAGGCATACTTTGAAACAAGTGTTTAAATTTTTCTTATCTAACAAGGTAAATTCATTTTCAAAAAAACTCCGAAGATGGCATTTTGTCGGAATTTATGCAATTTATGCAAAAATACACAGAATTATTGGGAAAACCTTTTCTTGAAAGATGTCCAGCAGTATCAGGTATTTGAAAAATTTTTCACA
Source organism: Belonocnema kinseyi (assembly GCF_010883055.1). Taxonomy (NCBI): domain Eukaryota; kingdom Metazoa; phylum Arthropoda; class Insecta; order Hymenoptera; family Cynipidae; genus Belonocnema; species Belonocnema kinseyi. The sequence continues at coordinate 24,847,007 of NC_046659.1, read as the reverse complement.
AGTTTTATAAGCAAATTAACCAACAAAATAAACTAATCAATTAAATGCATCTACTAAAACATGACCAAATTATGCATTTGTTGGTTACATTATTTAACAATAAATAATATTCTTTAGTATTAGTAAAAAATAACTAAACCAAACCAAGTATCGTATTTAAAAAAGAACCAATTTCTTTTACTGAAAAATGACAATAATAGGCATTTGTTAATTAATTTTGGTTAAAAAAATAACACTAATTGTCTTAAATTAAAGAATCGCACAAAAAAACTATAAGCAAGATATTTATTGTGCGCTCTGTTAAAAAAAAAACTAAAAAAATCTATTTAAAAATGACGAATTTATGCATTTGTTTATCAAATTTGTTTAAAAAATTAAGAAATGGTCTTTATTTTTCATAAGTCATAACGAAATTTTTTTTCTTTACATTGCCACTTAAAAACACACATCTGAAGTAGCTCTATATCATTTTTACTAAAAACCTAACTTTTGTAGATTAATTTGTTTATAAAAATTGTAAACAATTTCTGAAATATCTGATACTGCTGGACATCATTCAAGACAAGTTTCCCCAATAATTCGGTGTACTTTCGCATAAAATTGATAAATTCCAACAAAATGGCATCTTCGAAAATTTTTCAAAATGAATTTTTATTGTGAAGTAAAAAAACGAAACAACTTTTGCAAAAATATTTCTCGACAACTCTGTTACAAAATTTCATAAGGTGCCGTGAATTCAAATCTTTTTGTCATTTTTTTTTGTATTGTAAACATGTAAAATAATAATTTGTAATGACTTTACTGCAGCTACTGCACATTTATTTATAAATTCCAAGCTTATCAAGACGCCCAACAACTATTCTGAATATTGCAGAATTTTCCACATTGACAACACAGGCCAACATGGTTTTGTTGTTGGAAAGTAGAGGGTCATTTTAGAAGTAATTTTTTTACGTAGAATTCGAATCCGGGGTCAGAATTTCCCCATCACGTCAGGATTTCAAGATATTTGAGGTTATGTACAGAAGACACAATATTTTTGGGATTTTTTCTTTAGTTGTATCATATAGTACTGCTCTTTCTCTTTAATTTGAGAGTCGCAGAGTTCAATTGCCTTTTTTCTTTACCAAAAAATTTGGTCCTCTGTACATAATCTCAAAAGTAGCCAAAAACACAATTTTTGGGTACATAACCTCAAATATCTTAAAATCTTCACGTGATGGGCCAATTCTGACCCCTGATTCGGATTTTACGTAAAAAATTACTTCGGAAATGACCCTCCACTTTCCACCAACAAAACCATGTTGGCCTGTTAGTATTTAAAGCAAATGCCGAAATTTTATTTTGAATCAACAGAAATTTGTCAATGAACAACCAAGTTAAAACTTTTTGTTGCTAAATTTTTCTGCGATGCATTTTCTTCTAAGACTTTCAAATTCATTAAAAAAGGTCATAAATTTATGTAATAACTATTTAAAAATAATTTTCAGTGTGAAAGAGTAACAAAAAAATGGTTAATAATTTTATAAACAAATTAATTAACAAGTCATTTTTTCGTGATTCGCAATGATAAGCTAATTTTAACCCATAGCTTTTGTATAAAGTGTCACTGATAATGATTTGTGCTTACATTAAACTAAAAATAGCTCATTATAGCCCATTATTCAAACAATTTTTATGAACAAATGCATATTTAGACCATTTCTTGATGAAAATGATTGATTTTTTTGCGGATTCAACTTGAAAAGTTTCGCCAAACACTCCTTGCTATCATATTTTTAATATTGAGCAAAAAATGTTAATTTTTTAACAAATGCACATTTTAACCAGTTTTTCATGAATAGGATTGATTTTTTTTGCGGTATCCACTTGAAATGTCTTGTCAAATTCTCCTTGCGGTCATATTTTTCATAGTGACCAAACAATGTTACTTTTTTTAATAGTATTTATAAAAAAATGCACATTTTAACCATTTTTTTATGAACAGGATTTTTTTTGCGGAATTAATACGAAATTCCTTGCAAAAGAATCCTTGCTATCATATGCTTTATAGTGACCTAATATGCATCACGGGGAGGTTCCTCAATCGAACTTTGCATATCATGTGGCCCTGAAAAGGGCAGGATTATTTGAACAAAGCAAACTTCTTCACCTGTCAATTTCTATAGGAAAATTAAATTAAATTTCCTTAAAGAAACTGATTCCTTTATGAAGAATGAATACATCTGTCACATAAAACTGCTGGAAAATGTTTGTACCTATTCCATTGATTTCAGTGGAATAAATTTTGGTGTCAGCTTTGAGTTGAAGTGCACGATGATTGATGGAAAGGTGTGTAATATTCTTACTGGACATAAAGCATCTTCTCACTGCAATATTTGTGGGGTTTGATCAAAACATGCGAACAACTTATCATATCGATGGGTCCTAACAAAAAACACCTATCTCACGCGGGTCAATTCTAAATCCCCTTACTGTGCCGGACCTCTTTAACAACAACGCATCTGCAGCGTGCAGATTCTAAACCTCGTAACTTTACTGAGCCTGTTTAAAAACTGATTTAACTAGATTTTTCCCTTTTTTCAGTAGAGCTCATTTTAATCGTCATAATTCTGTTTCGTAATATAGCATCGCGCTTGTAATTATTTTCATCATCTGAAAAACTGTTACTACTAGATGAAGTGTAATTCACTAACCTTACGGCTAATGAACCATTTTGCTTTAGTAAAGCTGAATACCCTATTGAATTACGATCTACAGGCAAATCAAAATATTCTGATGGGAATTGTTCAGGCATGAGCGTATCAGTGCAAGAGAAGTTACCTTTCAAAAAATTTTAGCTGCGTTAGTTCATAAATTTAAACCTAAGTAAATATTCATAATGTTTTTACTTGCATATTTTGACAGCTGTCGTTTCTCGCACTGTGTCAGGCGACATTTTAATGCTCCTTTCATTACCTTCTGCAGTCAAAACGACGCCGAACGTGATACACGCCGGTTGACGGTATACCAAATGTAATCGCTGTCCGTTTGAAAATTCCAGGGGAAACTCGAGTTGCGTTTTTTTTATCGGGACAATGTGAGTCAAAAACCACTTACGTGTTTTGCATTTTACTGTTTTTCAGTGAAAAAAAATGTGTGTAGCCTTTTATTTAATGCCAAATTGTAGATCTGATTCTCCTCAATATGGTTACCTAATTTTTGAAAAATTGTCAAAAATCGAGTTACGCTGTTTTTAAACAGGTTCGGTAAAGTTACGAGGTTTAGAATCTGCATGCTGCAGATGCGTTGTTTTTAAAGAGGTCCAGTACAGTTAGGGGATTTAGAATTGAACCGCGTGAGAGGTGTTTTTTGTCATGACCCATTGATATGTAGGTAAAATTCCATGCAATGAAGCACACATATTTGTTCTCAGTCTTTCAAATTTGGAAAACGCAAAAAGTTTTCTGAATAATGTATTTCATATTGTTACTAATATCGGATAAACAATAGCATTTCCACATTGCCATATGATACCAAAGAGTCTTTTTCAAGAAATTTCGAATTAATTCCGCTAAAAAATCACTCCTATTCATGAAATAATGGACATAACTTACATTTCTTTATAAAAATGGTTTGAATATTCAACACTTTTTGGCTACTATGAAAAATATTACCGCAAGGTTTCTTTGGCAAAACATTCCAAGTTGATTCCGCAAAAAAATAAATCCCCTTCATGCAAAAATGGTTAAAATGTGCATTTGTTTATAAAGATTATTTTAAAAAATTAACATTTTTGGTCAATATGAATGATATGACCGCAAGGTGTACTTGGCAAAACATTTCAAGGTAATTCAGCAAAAAAATCAATCCTTTTCATCAAAAAGTGGTCTAAATGTGCATTTGTTTATAAAAATTGTTTGAATAATTGGCTATTCTTAAATAATTGTAAGCGCATATCATTACCTGTGATACTTTATACAAAAGCTATGGGTTAACATTAGCTTATCCTTGCGAATCACGAAAAAATTACTTTTGTTAATTAATTTGTTTATAACATTGTTACCCACTGAAAATTATTTTCAGTTAGTTATTACATTAATTTATTTCCTTTTTTAATGAATTTGAAAGTCTTAGAAGAAATTGTATATTTGCAGCCACTCGTTATACCTGCAAGCCTTACGGGTATTTCTCAACAAAAAAACATCAAAATCCGTTAAGACTTGCACTGTCGGTCTATTTTTATCCAAAAAAGTTTTTTTTTACACACTGTGCGGTGGTGCTCGATGGGAGTACATGCGCGCGCACTGGTAGACGTGCGGCAACCGTCGCTAACGTGATTTGCAAAAGCACGTTAGTTCTTACGAAGGACCACAAAATCCGGGGCACATGTCTAATTATTTTTGACGTACTATCGATTGATGCTAGTCTCATCAAAAAGTCAATGTCGCGGTCGATAAGGAAGAGCATCCCGATACTGTGCGTGGCGCGAAGGTGACAGCTAGCCTGGTGACTGATTATAATTACAGTTATAACACACACAGAACATGTCAGTTTATTCCCCTTTTTCATCTTTTCGCAATGTATTTTGCAAAATTTAGGGTTACCATCATCAAGTCGTGGCCCTTCGAAGTAGAAAAATAAATTTGCGAACGATTCTCACCGTTTAAATGCTGTCGCCTACTATCCGCTGATTTATCTCTTTCGCCAAAATTAATATTTGTCGTGAAAATAGTTATTTCCTCAACAAAGGGTTGATTTTTCAAAATTTGACTGATCCGAGGGTCTCGCGAAATCCCGGATATTCGACAAGTTTTCTTTTTTGCGTTTTCAAATCCTCCAGAAAAATATATCTTAAGTCAGCGCCGTACCTATGAAAAAAAATCCAAACTCGGATTTAACCAACAATCTTTAAGGCCATGTGACGAGAGGGTTATGTGACCAAACCTGGACCTCAATTTTTCTATCCCAACTTACGTTTAAACGAAATGAGGTATCGCTCTGAAAGTTTGGGAAATGAAAGAGGAGGTAATAAAGTCCATATATTTGCTTGGTTCAGGAGGAAATTATGAAAAAAAAAATTTCGAAGAAAATACAAGTGGAAGTTAGATCGGTACTTTTCTTTCCCAACACACGTCCACACGGAATGAGATATCGTGTTAAAAATTTGGCACGCTAAATAGAAGGCATGTAGGAATTTGTCTCTGGTCCTAAATAATTCGAAATGTGAAAACGTTTTTTTTTAATTACTATTTTGGAGAAATACTGACCGTGCTGTAAAACCCTGCAACAATTTTCAATGTCAATGAGCTAGTTATGAGGTTTGTATTTATCAAAGTGGGGCAAAATAACAAAAATCGCTCACGAAAATTATGTACAAATAATGCAAAAACTAATTTTTGCACTTCAAATGCAGTTAAAAAAATTTGGTCTGAAATACGTATCCGCTGTGTCAAAGCAGCACTATCGCAGCGAGTAGAGAACTACGAACTTCTACGGGTCTGTGGGGATACAGAGTGCATGATTACCGACAGAGAAAGGTAGAAGTCTAACTTCTGTTGTAAAGCCTAAATGCGTCCGTCGATAATCATTATTTTCATAAATAAACTTTTTTCTTCCCCCAACTCATTGCAGGGCCACAAACGATCCTTCAAAATTTATTAAGATTTCCCGATAAAAATTTCCGCGTTATTTAAACTTTTATTTTTTAATATGGGTGAAAAATATTGATCATAGGGCTGACTTGATCAGCTGTTATACTCGTTACATGGCCTTAATACAAAAAAAGCTACAAAATATGAATTTCAAAAATATCTACCTTATTCTGATGGATTTTTCATTTTCCCTATCCAAGCAGATTAATTTTCTAGCAAAGAGGACAAAGTCTCAACAAAATACATAAAAAAATCTTGAATTTTCGTAAAGTTTTTTGAGTAAATTAAGACGAATGTCATAATTTACAGGAATATTACTTAATGTCAATTTTCATATTCATAGATGATAGTTATAACTAAAAATACTAACTTGAAATGAAAAATACTGTATTGTTACACTAACCTCCTTCAGAAGCGGAAAAGTAACTTTTAACTGATTGGACTTAAGTTTCACCGCAAAACAAACTGCAACAAATGTATAAGCTTCCAAAATTTTATACGTTTTTACTTTTTTTGATGTAAAAACTGTGTGATTGAATAATGTATGAAACAGTATCCACTATGGTGATCGAGGGCACTTAACTCAAATTTTCACTGAACTCTATATCTGTAAAAGGATAACGATCAGTCTTTGATTTATTATATTTTTTGGATATATCGATTTGGATATACATTTCAAAAAACAAATTTTTAAAAACTCCAACAAGATGTGCAAACTATAGAGGCGTGCGTGCAATGTAAATCCCTCGCTGGTCGGTCGGAGCGCGTGACGTCGCAAGTGAGAATGCTCTATACACCGACCCAGTAGAGGGGGAAAAGGTCCCAGGCAGTCGTCGGCAAATTGAAGACTGCTCCTTATCAACCAAAAGAACCCTAGTAGTAAGTCTCACTCACTGGATGAAGTACGTGGATGAAATTTACCCCCAATATACCTACCGTTTGGAAGCCGCAAAACAAAAGGTGCATGATGACCACTGTAAGTTCGTGTGTAAGCCGAAAATGCACGACACAAACTAAGGTTTTCTCAGGATTTCTGCTGCACGATGATGGCCGATCTGAAAGCTTCGGAAAACTGCGGTGGTTTTTCATTTATATCTCGATCCCCATTTGAAAGAAATTGGCGATTTGGATTTTTCGCCTGATTCTTAGTTTCATGCATGTGTCGATTTTGAGGTTATGTTTTCAGGTGTATATAATATGGATATTATTACTATTATATATGTTATGAATGTTAATATTATAATCATAAAATATCATATTTTTATTAATGAATAGTTGACTAATTTTCAATAGAAATAGTTAAACTTTCAACTAAAACGATTAGTTTTCTGCAAAAAAATAAGATAAATTTTTAATAAAATACATAAATTAAAATTTTCTTTTAAATGTTTTCAACATAACAGTAAAAATTTTAAACAAAAAGTTAAATTTGCATCCAAAAAGATAAATTGTATACTGAACAAAGGCATTTTTATTAAAATACATGAACTTTGCACAAAACAAATTTATTTTCCATCAAGACTAATTTTCTATACAGAAAATTAATGCTTGAACATAGTTAAATTTTCGCCAGAAAAAATTAATTTTCTACCAAGAAAGACGAGTATTCAAAAAAATATAAAAAATTTCAATTAAAAATGATCACTTTTCAATGAAACATAGAATAGTTAAATTTGTAGTATAAAAGTTAATTTTTAATCAAAAACAAAAAGAATTTTCTACAAAATAATTAAATTTTAAGAAAACAAATTTTTCCCACTAAAGTGATGAATCATCAACCAAAAAAAAAACTAAATTTTTAAAAAAGTAGTTCCACTTTCAACCAGAAAATATGAAAAAAATCGCTAAAATTCTTTGAAATCGCTTTAAATGATTGTAATTCATTGAAAATTCTTTGGACTGTTTTAAAATATCCCAAAAAATTTTTAATCCTTTAAAATCTCTTTAAGTTTTTCAAAACTCTTAAAATTCTTTACAATTTTAAAAATACCCTAAAGCAGTGAAGAGAAGGAAGATATCGGGGCCAGTATAAAATACCAGAAAATGTTTAGATCGCCGCCGGAAAAGCAGAGTTTGGTAGGGAAAAGCGATAACA
>NC_046659.1:24837603-24839179 GCF_010883055.1 Belonocnema kinseyi | reverse complement strand
TATAGAAAGGATAAGATTGTAAAAAATATATAGATGTAAACGGAAAGATTGTAAGGAATAGAAGTCATGTAAACCCTTAGGGGACACATTATGAATAAAGAAATTGAAAATGCCTTGGAATCTATTAAGATATCCTAAGATATATCAAATCCTTTAAAATCTCTTGTTAAATTACTGTAAAAAAATTTAAATTCCTTGGAACCTTTTAAAATACTGTCCAATATTTCGAAAACTACAAATTTTTTTGAAAGACCATTACATCTTTTAAAGATTTCTAAAGTACTTTGGAATTTTTTCAAATAACCCTGCTAAAGTTGTTCAAATTCTCTGAAATCCCATTAAATTATAAAAGTGAAATTTTGTAAAACCCTTGAAAATATCTTGAATTTTTAAAAATACCCTGAAATATTTCAAATACTTTAAAATCTTATATTAAATTTCTGTAATCAATAGAAAATTCCTTGGAATCTTTGAAACTTCTGTCCGATTTTTCAAATCCTTCAAAATCTTTTGAAATACCGTGGACTTTTTTTAGGACTTATAAAGTACTTTGGAATTTTTAAAAATACCGCTTCTGAAATATTTAAATTCTTTTAAATTTCTTTAAATTATAAAAATATGTTGAAAATTCTATGACATCTTTTAAAACATCCTCAAATATTTAAAATCCTTAAAAATCTTTTTAAAGCTCTTGAAATTTTTTGAATCTCTTTAAAATATCTTGAAAATTTAAAAATACCGTAAATATTTGAAATCCTTTAAAATCATACTAAATTTCTGCAATCATTTGAAAATTTCTTGGAATCATTTAAGACTCTCCGATTTTTCAAATCCTTCAAAATCTTTTGAAATAGCTAGAACTTTGTTTAGGATTTCTAAAGTACTTTGGAATTTTTTTAAATAACGCGTCTGAAATTTTTGCAATTCTTTTAAATTCTTTCAAATTATAAAAATAAGTTGAAAATTCCATGATCTCTTTTGAAACATCCTCAAATATTTAAAATCCTTATATATCTTATAAAAATCTCTTGAAATTTTTTTAATCTGTTTAACCCTTAAACGGCCAAAACGCCACTACCGGTACACTGCTTTTCAACGGCCAATAACTAAGACTATTCGACACTAGAAAAAATTGAGACACATATATTTTTATTGCTTAAGATCTCCTCTTTCCGACGGTGCCAACGAAATTCCTCAAAAAATTTATTTATTATCCCAAAATGCAGTTCAAACAAAAAAAACGTGATTTTTCGTGTCTATTTTTTTTGTGAACCATTTTCCAAAGCTTTTCGAGTCTGTAATTAACCTGGAATCTCACTAAACGGTGGAATAAATGTCTAAACTTTAAGAATCCATGGTTCAAAGATCGATTTTTCTTTTTAGTATTTTCAAAATGGCGTCTTAATGGCAAAATTTTTGTGAAAATATTCATGAATTTTTTTGCAATAAACGATGCGCTTTTCGGAAAAATCACCAAGAATAAAAAGTTCTTGCAATCAGCCAAGGAATACGCCTGAATTTTTTCGAAGCGTTTTGAGCAAAATTTTGGATTTTGCATATGAACAATTTTTGCAAA
>NC_046659.1:24833947-24837503 GCF_010883055.1 Belonocnema kinseyi | reverse complement strand
TTCAAGATTTGAAGACTTAAATTCCATCGAGTTGAAAATTATTCTTATTGAATAGTTCAAAATGTTTCAAAATGAAATTTCGAAATCTTTGAATTTATAATTTACAGGAATTTAAAAGAATTTTCAATTGATTACAGTAATTTAATATGAGATTTTAAAGGATTCGAAATATTTCAGGGTATCTTTAAAATTTCAAGATATTTTTAAGAGCTTTAAAAAATTTCAAGCGATTTCAAAAGATTTTTAAGGAATTTAAATATTTGAAGATGTTTTAAAAGATCTCAAGGAATTTTCAACATATTTGTATAATTTAAAGGAATTTTAAAGAATTAAAAAAATTTCAGAAGGGTTATTTTTTTAAATTCCAAAGTACTGTATAAATCCTAAAAAAAGTTCTAGGTATTTTAGAAGATTTTGAAGAATTTGAAAAATTGGAGATAATTTTAAAAGATTCCAAGGAATTTCCAATTGATTACAGAAATTTAATGAGATTTTAAAGGATTTGAAATATTTCAGGGTATTTTTAGAAATTCAAGATATTTTCAAGAGTTTTTAAACATTTCTAGAGATTTCAAAAGATTTCCAAGGATTTTAAATATTTGACGATGTTTTAAAAGATGCCAAGGAATTTTCAACTTATTTTTATAATTTAAAGGAATTTAAAAGAATTAAAAAATTTCAGAAGAGTTATTTTTAAAAATTCAAAAGTACTTTAGAAATCCTAAACAAAGTTGTACGTATTTCAAAAGATTTTGAAGGATTTGAAAAATTGGAGAGAGTTTTAAATTATTCCAAGGAATTTTCAATTGATTACAGAAATTTAATATGAGATTTTAAAGGATTTGAAATATTTCAGGGTATTTTTAAAATTTCAAGATATTTTAAAGAGCTTTAAAAAATTTAAAGAGATTTCAAAAGATTTTTAAGGATTTTAAATATTTGAGGATGTTTTTGAAAGATGTCCAGGAATTTTCAACTTATTTTTATAATTTAATGGCATGTGATACTCAAAAAATTGCCAATTTTACCAGTTTTAGGTTCCCCCGGCTTTTTTTCTAGAATAATAAATATTTTGTCTTAAAAATTTGGGAAATGATAGCGAACATACTAACGGACGTCCCCACACACTTTTTTTCTGTTTTTTTTTATCAAAAAATTTTTGATATTGCTAACAACGCGCGTGTATATTTCGAGGTTATGTGTGTTACAATTCACCTGAGTGTTGCTTCCGAACTACAGAATATTTTTGGCCGAAAACTTTGAACTTACAAATAAACATAGTAACTAATCTCCCGGAACTAACCTTGCTTGCAGGCAATCAAAAAAGTTTATTTCATAAATAATTTCCAGATTATCGGAAAGGCAGAGATGAAAAACAACGTAACCTCAAAATAATGCATATACATAAAAATTTTATTTATCACGATAATTTTTTTGTTATTATATCCCTCAAAAGAGTCCCGCGACGTCCGTTATGATATTTTATAGCATTTCCGAATACAGTTTTTAAACATTTTCTTTTTTGTGGAAAAAAAGCCGAGCAAACTGTAAGTATCACATGCCCTTAAAGGAATTTAAAAGAATTTAAACATTTCAGAAGGGTTATTTTTAAAAATTCCGAAGTACTTTATAAATCCTAAAGAAAGTTCTAGGCATTTCAAGAGATTTTGAAGGATTTGAAAGATTGGAGAGAATTTAAAAAAGATTCCAAGTAATTTTTAATTGATTACAGAAATTCAATATGAGATTCTAAAGGATTTGAAATATTTCAAGGTATAGTCGGCGCTATTTATCTTGCCGCGGATGGGACCGTAGGGGAGTAATTTCCTGGAAACGATGTTCTCCCACTCTCGAGTCTAATCTTGATGCGTGGTGTTGGATGAGAATTGTTTCGCACGCTACGTACGTTGCCGCGCGCGGATCAGTGTTTACAAACAGAGAAAGTTCGATTTTCAGAATATATATTGTGGAAGTGATTATCTCACATTTGATTCCAGAAAATTGTGAGCACATCGTTCTCTCGCGGAATAAACTGAAAAATAGGTTAGTATTTACGAATTACTGCTAAACATTTGATTAAATTTGCCATACTTGAGGTTATCCCTGGTGACAAAGAAATTATCATAAGAATAAATATTATGATTTCAAAATTCTTTTATAACCCTCATTAACAAAGCATATAATGACTTTTTGCACTTTAAAATTGCCTTAAAAGACCTAAACTATTGACGGCAACGTAAATAGCGAGCGGAAAAATTCTCGGATGCCGAGCCGTCGCGGTTGTGGTGGGGGAAGAGCTCTTCCGAGATTTAGGGGAAGTGGCAATATAAATAGCGGCAAAGTAAGTAACGTCGACTGTATTTTTAAATTTTGAAGATATTTTAAAGAGATTAAAAAAATTTCAAGAGATTTTAAAAGACTTTTAAGGATTTGAAATATTTGAGGATGTTTTAAAAGATGTCATGGAATTTTCAACTTATTTTTATAATTTAAAGGAATTTAAAAGAATTTAACAAATTTCAGAAGGGTTATTTTCAAAGATTCCAAAGTACTTTAGAAATCCTAAACAAAGTTCTAGGTATTTTAAAAGATTTTGAAGGATTTAAAAAATTGGAGAGTTTTAAATGATTCCAAGAAATTTTCAAATGATTGCAGAAATTTTGAATGAGATTTTAAAGGATTTCAAATATTCTAGGGTATTTTAAAAATTTCAAAGAGATTTTAAAAGATTTTTAAGGATTTTATATATTTGAGGATGTTTTAAAAGATGTCATGGAATTTTCAATATATTTTTATAATTTAAAGGAATTTAAAAGAATTAAAAAAATTTCAGAAGGGTTATTTTAAAAAATTCCAAAGTACTTTAGAAATCCTAAACAAAGTTCTAGGTCTTTCAAAAGATTTTGAAGGATTTGAAAAATTGGAGAGAATTTTAAAAGATTCCAAGGAATTTTCAATTAATTACAGAAATTTAGTATGCGATTTTAAAGGATTTGAAATATTTTAGGATATTTTAAAAATTTCAAGATATTTTAACCCTTAAACGGCCAAAACGCCACTACCGGTACACTGCTTTTCAACGGCCAATAACTAAGACTATTCGACACTAGAAAAAATTGAGACACATATATTTTTATTGCTTAAGATCTCCTCTTTCCGACGGTGCCAATGAAATTCCTCAAAAAATTTACTTATTATCCCAAAATGCAGTTTAAACAAAAAAAAAACGAGATTTTTCGTGCCTATTTTTTTTTTTGTGAACCATTTTCCAAAGCTTTTCGTGTCTGTAATTAACTTGGAATCTCACTAATGGGTGGAATAAACGTCTAAACTTTGAGAATCCGTGGTTCAAAGATCGATTTTTCGTTTTAGTATTTTCAAAATGGCGTGTCTTAATGGCAAAATTTTTGTGAAAACATTCATGAATTTTTTTACAATAAACGATGCGCTTTTTGGAAAAATCACCAAGAATAAAAAGTTCTTGTAATCAGCCAAGGAATACGCCTGAATTTTTTCGAAGCGTTTTGAGCAAAATTTTGGATTTTGCATATGAACA
>NC_046659.1:24806842-24833847 GCF_010883055.1 Belonocnema kinseyi | reverse complement strand
CTTTTAAATTTTGAACGCTTTCAATTTATTTATGATTACTAATTTTCTGTAAATTAACTTCTATGTTTACAATTCAATTTTTGAAGACTTGAAACCCATCGAGTTGAAAATTATTCATAATTCATAGTTGAAAAGTTTTGAAAATAAAATTCTGAAAGTTTAAAATTTTTATTGATTCCATTTTCAAAACTGTAATCGAGAAACATTTTAATATTTAACGTTTTGAAATTTTTCTGTTTTTTAAATTTCAATCTGAAGCTTTTAAAAATATCCACAGTTTTCAAAAGATTTTAAATATTTGACGATCTTTTAAAAGATGTCAAGGAAATTTCAACTTATTTTGATAATTTAAAGGAATTTCAAAGAATTAAAAAAATTTCAGACGGTTTTTTTTTTAACTCCAAAGTACTTTAGAAATCTTAAAAAAAAAGTCCAATGTATATTCAATTGATTACAGAAATTTAATGTGAGATTTTAAAGGATTTGAAATATTTCCGAGTGTTTTTAAAATTTTAAGATATTTTCAAGAGCTTTAAAAAGTTTCAAAAGATTTTTAAGGATTTTAAATATTTCTGGATGTTTTAACAGATGTCAAGGAATTTTTCAACTTATTTTTATAATTTAAAGGAATTTCAGAGAATTTTAACAACTTTAGCAGGGTTATTTGAAAAAATTCCAAAGTACTTTAGAAATCTTTAAAAGATGTAATGGTCTTTCAAAAGAATTTCAAGGCTTCGAAATATTGGAGAGTATTTTAAAAGGTTCCATGGAATTTTCAATTTTTTACAGTAATTTAACAAGAGATTTTAAAGGATTTGATATATCTTAGGATATCTTAATAGATTCCAAGGCATTTTCAATTTATTTCAATAATGTAGGCTGAGATTTTGAAGGATATGATGAATTTTAGGGTTTTTTAAAAATTGTAAAGCATTTTTAAGAGCTTTGAAAAATTTCAAGCGATTTTAAAGGATTAAAAATTTTTTAGGATATTTTAAAACATTGCTGGGAATTTTCAATTAATTTCAATAAGTTGAAGCGATTTCAAAGAATTTAAACGATTTTTTTTTCATATTTTCTGGTTGAAAGTGGGACTACTTTGTTAAAAATTTAGTTGTTTTTTGGCTGATGATTCATCAATTTAGTTGGAAAAATTTGTTTTCTGAAAATTTAACTATAGTTAAACTCTTTAATAGAGGGATCTGCGGTTGTCATTCAGATGAGCACTCAGGGGTAAGCAAACAAAAGCGGAGCAGGTTATAATGAGTTAGTTCCCACCCACCCTCAGCACCAAAATCGACACTATAGAAGAGTTTCACTGTATTTTGTAGAAAATTCTTTTTTTTATTAAAAATTAATTTTTTAACTACAAATTTAACTATTCTATATTTCATTGAAAAGTGATCTTCTTTAGTTGAAATTTTTTGTATTTTATTGAATACTCGTCTTTCTTGGTAGAAAATTAATCTTTCTTGCCGTAAATTCAACTATGATTAAATATTAATTTTGTGTATAAAAAATTAGTCTTGATGGAAAATAAATTTCTTTTGTACAAAGTTCATGTATTTTATTAAAAATTCCTTTTTTTAGTATACAATTGAGCTTTTTGGATGACAATTTAAATTTTTGTTACAAAATTTTACTATTATGTTGAAAACAATTAAAAATTGTTTTTTTAATTTACGTATTTTATTCCAAATTTATCTTTTTTCAGAAAAATAATTGGTTTAGTTGAAAGTTTAACTATTTCTATTAAAAACTTGTCAACTATTCATTAATAATAATATAATATTTTACAATTATAATATTAACATTAATAACATATATAATAGTAATAATATCATATTATATACACTTGAAAAACATAACCTCAAAATCGACGCATGCATGAAATTAAGAATCACACGAAACATCAAAATCGCCCATTTCTTCGATTTCTTTCATATGGTGATCGAGGTATAAATAGACAGGATGGCCACAAGATTCAATATTTCAATTTCCCTGAATTTTCCCTGACATTTAGACGAATTTCCCTGACAGGAAATTGTTACAAAAACGAATAAGGTTTCAATATAGTGCTAAGTAAAATAATGAAACAAGCCAGAAAAATGTGCTTTATATGGCAGTATGGATAAATTAAGGTCAGACAACTCAGCGGCGCCACTAACTAAAAACAAAATGTCATAAAATGACATAATGACTATTCGTTTTTGAGAAAACAGGGGGGCGCTAGCTTGCCGTCAACTCAGCGGCACCCTCTAAAAAAATCATGTAATTAACAAAAATGACTAGGTTAGATTTTTTGCTATTTTCTGCTTTACAATGCGCTATGAATTGCTTTTGTAAAATCAAATCATATTTCAAAAGAGTTGCCCCCTGTAGTGAAAAAAGTATTAAAAACTGACTAGGCTATTTTATTTTTCTACTTATCTGCTTTCCAATGTGATAACACTTTTTAAAAATAGATTCTTATTTTTAAAAGCAACCCTCTGTGCTGCAAAAACGTATTTAAAAAAAAGAAACTATCTAGATGGAAAATACTTTTAAAATATTAACACAGTATTTTCAAAGCATAACTGAGAAGCAAAATTATTCTTCACCCTTAATCGCTATAAAAACAACCCCCGTATTTGTATCCGAATACAAACCTGCAGACTAATGCCAAAAATTGTATACATTAACTGTTAGGATTTTTGTGCTCTTTCTTTATTTTCCAATGGCATATGAATCGCTTTTGCAAAATTAACCCTTATATAAAAAAGCAACACCCTGTAATGAAAACACGTATTGGAAAAAGTAGTTACCTACATAGATGGAACTTATAAAATAGTAAGATGTTACTTTCAAGCATAATTATTTCTCACCCCTAATCTTTACAAAAATAACCCTCATAATGTATGAGCTAAAATTTCAACATCTTTTACAACATTATTTTCCAATCTATGTGTGTATGTTCGAAAAATATAATTTACCCTTTTCGATGCATCTTTTATTGCCTTTAGGCAACTTCCAGCACAACAAATTTTAAACGAGAAAAATCCATTTTCATATAACGAACAATCTAAATTTTCAGAATGATTGAAAATTTTTTGAGAGAAGACTTTTTCTAAAATAATTTTTTCAAATAGTGATTAAATTATTTTTAAAGATAAGTTGAAATAATTTTAAAACCCTAAAAAGCAGTCGTGTGACTAGGGTGGTTTGGCATCTACATTTACGTTCTGTACATAATTGTCACATAATATCTAGTCGCCAATTTTATTTTCCCTATCATTTCCCTGACTTCCCTGACATGTGGCCACCCTGATAGAAGAAAACCGAAGTTTTCTGAAGCTTTCAGATCAGCAATCATCGTGCATCAGAAAACCTGAGAAAACCGAAGTTCGAGTCGTGCATTTTCGGCTTACACACGAAATTACAGTGGTAATCGTGCACCTTCTGTTTTGCGGCTCCCAAACGGTAGGTATGGTCGGGGTAAATTTCTACCACGATCTGACACGAGTGGCCTCACTCCGGGACCCATTTGTGAGACGAGAGTAATCCAGTGATTCCAATGTTGGCACCCTGTGATACTCCGCTTGCGTTAGGGCCGCGCGTTGGTCGGCCGCAATTGACGTACAATTTAAATTAGATTAAAAAACAATTATGGTATTTTAAATAAATAATTATTCAAAAATGCACAAGATTGTATTTAAATTGTGTAACTTTTGATTTAAGGCAAATAAAAAATTATAACATACATTCTATAAATAACAGTTTATTTTCATTGAATTCCAAAGACTAACTTATATTTCACAGCACATTTAAAAAGAATTTAAAAAGAAATTTTTTGGAAAAGTGATTGAAAATAATTATTTATAATGGTTTAATATTTTGTATGTATTTTCTGGGAATTGATATAATTATATATTTAAAGCAGGCTTAGAAGGCTGCTCCCCATTGCACTTTTTTTTAGCAATGATGGCTTTTTTTTCCTTTGAGTGTCGTTTTGTCACGTCTCAATCGAAAGGAACAATATTCTCAGCTGAAATGTTTTTTTTAGAAAAATTCAAATATTATCATTATTATATTTATATTATATTCGTCATTAATAATTATTTATTTATATTACAAGAATTGTTTTTTAAAGTAATTTTGAATCGCGCACCTGATGCGGTGAACCAGCCCGGCAGGCCTATCGCAAGCCGAGTAGCACAGGGTGCCAAAATTGGCATAAAGCATTCTCATTAGCCCATACAATTTAAAATGGCCGTACCTCTGATGGAATAACATTGTTTTGGCTTTTTTGAAAGGCAGATTGAATACTTGGCCAAATTGTCAGGAGATGTCAAGACCCAATACATAAAAAATGGCAAAAAATAGAGAATTTTCACCCGTATGCTCTTAAAGATATAGATTTGAGTGAAAACGTGAGTTCAGTGCCCTCGATTACTATAAAGGATGTAATGTCATGTTTTATTCAATCTCACAGTTTTTACACCGCAAAACAAGTAAAAGCATATAAAAGTTTAGAAGCTTATAAATATTATGAAGCTGATTTTTGTTGTGAAACTGAATTGGAAGCAGTTCAACGGTACTTTTCTGATTCTGATTGAGGTTAGTGTAACAATGCAGTATTTTTAGTTTTAAATGAGTGTTTTTAGTTATAATTTACTGTTTTCTATGAGTATGAAAATTAACATGATCGAATTCCACTGATGATGTAAAATGCGATGGAAGTTTTTATTGTGATTTTGAGGTTAGGAGCAGTATCTGGCTAGAGCGATCGTTTCGCAGAATTAAAAAACTCAAGTGCGTGTTTCCTTGCACATTTTAGTGAGAGCGGCGAGACCGTCGAATAAATTGTACGACTTCGTTGCCGCTGCGCGGGACGCACTCCACAGAAGACGTATAGTAGTAAAGGAAAACTGGAAGAGTGAATCATTTCTTAAAATTTACTATTTGATGGATTTTTTTCATTATCTACGTTCTCGATGATATAATTACTATTCATAGATATATAGAATATTATGAATTAATTATTTATGATAGATGTACATATTAGATGTTACGAAGAAACAAGGCGACAAGAGAAGATGGGATGGAGAACGAAGAGATGAAGTTAGGAGGAGAAAGGATTAGGGGTGGGATGTGGAAGAGGTCAACAAGGTCTGGAAAGGGAAGGTTGGCCGGAAGAGTGGACGACGGGACTGGTGGTACCACTTATGAAGAAAGGGGAAGGAAAGAAGGTAGAGGAATGCAGAGGGATCACTCTAATGTCAGCCGGCTATAAAATATATGCAGAAATCTTAAGAAAAAAGTTGGAGTCAGGCAGAACAAAAAGAAAGTATCCCACATAATCAGACGGGATTTAGAAAAGGGATGGGAACTATAGACAACATCTACGTATTTAACTATTTAGTTTACAGAAATTTGGGGAGAAAGAAAGGGAAACTAGTCGGTTTGTTCGTAGATTTGAAAGCAGCTTTTGACTCAGTGAACAGAAAAGTGCTATGTCAGGCAATGAAAGAGAGGGGTGTAGAGGAAAAGTTGGTGGAGAGGATAAAGGAAATTTTTACTGAAACCAGGATAAGGGTGAAAATAGGAAAGAAAAAAGGGTAGGTTTTCTGGACAGGCCGAGATCTAAAGCAAGGGTGCTCGTTGAGTTTTGGGCCAAAAAGTGGAAATTGTGGAGGAGTTCTGTTACCTAGGTTTTTGTTTTGAGGCAGAAGGGTGAAACGAGCTGCAGGTTAGAAAAAGAATTGAATGTGCGAGTAAAGTAATGGGCCAAGTATGGCGTATAGGAAAGAGAAGGTTCAAGAACGTTTGGAGAATGAGAGTCTGGTTGTTTGATGCGTTGGTGTGGGCGGCGTTGTGTTATGGTGTGGAGATTTGGGGACGGAAGTAACATAGGAAAGTTGAGAGCATGCATGAACGATTTCTGAGGTAAGTAATGGGGGTTAGCTGGAGTTGCCCAGGATATATGTTAAACGAAGAGTTAGGAAGACAAAAAATGATTTCTAGACAAATTAAGAGAGCCTGGAGGTTTGAAGAGAGGCTAAAAAGGGGAGAGGGAAGTAGAATTGCACAAGCATGTTTCGACGAAATTCAGAACAATGAAGCGAGAGGTAATGTTTCTATGTACTGCCACGAGATTTGACTCGACCCACTATAGCAGCTAGAGCTGCCGCGCGGCATTATTGGTAATTAGGATAACCCGAATTGGACAGTGCGTTTCAGAATCAGAAAAGACAAATTACAAGATGACAAAGTTACAGTATATGAAGACTGAAGTTGTAAACAAAGGCTAGTTATGTATTATGAAGCAGCAAAACAATCACAGAATGAAAAAGACAATGAAGGAAGATGGATTTCGGAGAGAGAAATTGTTAGTTCGCCAACTCCGGAAGGAGAAGTCGCAAGCTTGTCACATTCGGAGGGAGATGTTACGTAAGTCAAAAGCGATTATTCAGAGAGTGAGAGGGAGAATCAGAAGCAGTTTATAATGTAAGATAATTTCTCAAAGACAGATAATTAAAATAGATAAACTTGAGTCGTTTAAAAAGCTTGAAGTAATGTTCGTTGCTGATCCTTTCGAGAAGAAGCCGAAGGATATCAAAAGATACAACAAAGCAATGCTATGGCATGTTAGATTAGGCCATGTATCGTTGAACTATTTGAAACAGTTACAGAAAATATACAAGAATCTACAAAACGTTAAATTCGATGAGTCCATTTTAGGGTGTGAAATATGTATCATGGCTAAGTTGGAAAAGTTGCAGTCAAAGAAAATGAGAAACAGGGCACAACGTCCGCCTGAAGTTATACAGGCGGATATCATGGGACCAATAAAGCCAGTAACTTATCCTGTTCAAAAGAGATCCATTATTTCATTCATAGATAATTATTCTTGATCAGCAAAAGCATACACTTTGAAGTCGAAGGATGAATCTGGAAAAGCTTTGGAAAGATATCTCGTACAAGAAAGAAATTTGATAGGAAAGGATTAAATGGTATGTTTTATAAAGTCAGATCAAGGCACAGAATACACTGGAAGAAAATTCATAAAAATATTAAAGGAAGAAAAAATAAAACCAGATTTTACACCACCATACATAACGGAACATAATGGAGTACCATAAAGATGGAATAGGACAATTCAAGAAAAAGTAAGAGAATACATGTTTGATTCTGGTTTGCCTAAAAGTATGTGGGAACTGGCTGCCGATGCTGCTGTACATGCATACAACAGAACTCCTTATAAATCAATCAAATATGACACTTCACTCAAAAAATATGCAAAGGAAATGAGTTTTCATTTTGATCAAAATAAAAGATTCCGATGCATTGGTTACATCAAAGTAATAAAGCCTGGTAAAAAATTTTATGCCAGAGCAATAAAGGCTGTCCTAGTCGGATATATAGGATCAGGTTACATCTTGTGGCCATCATGCATTTTGTCAGATTTTTCCTATTATTTTTTCAATAAAAAACTATGCTTCAAAGTTCACTGTTTTTAAAAGCTATCAAATTTCCTTATTTTTCATCAGATTTTCATATCTGTAAGCTGCAAATAATTTTTTGGAATATTACTTTGCGGCTCATTAACGTACAACATTTGCACCTCTAAAATGAGACCTTTTTTATTAACCTACCATTTTTTCTTCACATACTTATTCAAAGTCAAAGCCAGAGGCCTCGAATTTTCTCGCCGATAGTAGAACTGTCGATTGCAATTTAGCATCTTTTAGAATATTTCGACAAAAAGGAGAAATATTAATAGATAAAGATGCTAAATGATATGCAGCATGTATAGTTTAGGGAGAAAGAGAAAAGGAGAGCGAGAGAGAGGGAGATATATGTATTTAAAAATTTTTTAAATCAGAAATAATTTTGTAAGATTACAAAAGGCTTTGCTATTGAGTAACTTGAAAAATACAAACAGATTCTTAATAGGTCCGATTACATACAGTTGATCACTGTAGCAGATTTGGAAATGTATATTGATATAGCTAGGATGCCCAATCAGCCATTTGGAATGAAGAAAATACAATTTCAAAACGCTTGCTAGAATTTATCAAATAAATCAGCTACATAAATATTATACTTGACTAAGAAAGGTTGAAATCATCCTTCGCATAATAGATTATTCTGCTAAAAAAGATTCAATGTATTTACTTCAAACATTAAAATAAAGCATCATAAACAACAAAAATAAATTCAGCAGTATGAAAATTCAGTGCAAGGAAACTGTGAATCAAACATTATAAAAAAATGACACAGTGAATCTCTACTTTCTGGAACTTTTTAAATCCAAAGTTAATATAGTTTTTATAGAAATCGAGGATGGTACATTGCTTTCTAGATAACTAATTTAATTCAGAGATCATAAAAGCCAGTCCATAGAAACCTAAATCCTAGTTGAATAGTTAAGGATTTCTTATTAATTGAATCGTGAACATACTTTTGTCTCAACTATAGCAACTTAGTAAACTAAAATATGTGTAGAAGAATAACAAAATAATATAGGGGGTTTGAGGAGGAAGAGGAGGATATGATAATGATTTCGTTAAGGTAAATAGGTTCTGAAAATATTAGATAGAATGATAACTTATACTAAATATTCTGTTTTATTCTGTACGATTCCGTTCTTTATTTCTCCCGTCATCTTTACAAGAACTACTAGCTGGAAAGGTAAATAATGTACACGAAATTATTTCAATTGTTAATGAAATACGGGAGGAGATTGATGAAATGGAATCAACACTGTACAAAGTAAGTAATAAGTTTAAAAATTGGATATATAATTTTTATACGTTTATTGTAACGAAATAAGTTGAGTAAATTTGACTTTTTTAAATGTATGTGTATTTATTGATTTCCCTTACCTGAATTAATTGTAGTTTAGGAAATCATCTTATAAAACAGAATATTTAGTATAAGTTAGCATTCTATCTAATATTTTCAGAACCTATTTACATTAACTAAATCATTATCATATCCTCCTCTTCCCCCTCAAACCCCCTATTTTATTTTGTTATTCTTCTACATATATTTTAGGAGCTTATTTAACTTGATTTAGGATCATTCAAGATTCAACAGGAGAAAAAAACGTGGTTACAACTATAAGAAAAGCAGCATATCTGATTGTGGCGACTCTGGTAATATCTGTAAACCAAAGACCTCTTGTTAATCAAACTAAGTTTTAGTTTTCTAAGTTGCTATAGTTGAGACAAAAGTATGTTCACGATTCTATTAATAAGAAATCCTTATCTATGTAACTAGATTTATCAAATTCATCGCAGAGTGCAGTACAAAGAATGGAGATACACTTAGAACGCATGAACAAGGTGTTACCTGCAGTTTCCTTAAGTTTTGTTGTTGTTGTTATTTTAAAGCTGTTGCGCTCCTTTTATTTGCACATCCAAATGCCACACAACATACGATTCGGATGATATAATCATTGAATCCAATATTTTCAGTACCTACTTGTTTTAACTACACCATTACTATAACCTCATCCTTCTCCTTTTCTCCACCTCCTCCTCCTCTACTCTTTCTCGTTCTTCTACATACATTTTTAATAGTTTAGTTACTTTGATTTAAGAGAATACAAGATTTAACAGGAGAAGCGTGGTTACATCTATATGAAAAGCAACATACCTGATAGTGGCGCACTACATCGTAACCTCTGTTAACCAAAGACCTCTTCTTAATCAAACTAAGTTTTCATTTACTTATTCTGTTAACTTGAAATCCTGGCCCCTTTAAATGGGTTTATTTAACTACAATTTAAAATAAAATGTTGGTTCTAAGAAAAACCAAGATTTTCGGCAGTTGCACATAATAGTGCATTTTAATATACGTGTTCAATACTTTACTTTAAATTTTTGATTCACAGTGTCCTTGCATTAGATATTATTGTTTCAACTCAGTAAATTATATCTTTTTAGCAGATTACTCTATTATGTGAAAGATGATTTCATCGTTTGTAGCAGTCAACTCTAAAAATTATGTACCTGATTTATTTCATAAATGCTAAAAAGAGCATTCAAGTTATTCAAATTATATGTTCTTCATCTCAAATAGTTGATGTAATATTATCATTACAGGGGGACCTACCTGGTCTTAATTGCTAATAGTTTACTTTACATCCTAGCTTTATCAAAAAAATTCTAAATCTGTTACAGTGATCTACTGTATGCAAAGGGATCTCTTAGGAATCTATTGGTATTTTTCGAGTTAATCAATAGCAAAGCCTTCTGCAATCTTACAACATTATTTTTTATTTAAAACATTTTTTAATACACACCTCTCTCTGTATCTATTAATATATCTGCCTCTTTGTCCAATTGTTCTAGAAGGTTCTAAGTTATAATCAATACGTGCGGATACAGTTTCTTAACATCACGAAATGTAATGCATCATTTACAATAACCTTAAAGTTGTTTAAGAAAAATTGCACACTAAAATTTAATGATGATGTCATTAGTTTTAGAAGATAATTGCTTTATTTTAATGTTTGAAGTAAATAAATTGAATCTTTTTTAGCAGATTACTCTATTATTTGAAAGATGATTTCAACGGTTCTTAGTCTCTCTCTCTCTCTCCATCTATTTTTCTCTTTAAGGTATGCATGCTGCATATGATTTACTGTCTCTATCTATTAATATATCCCCTCTTTGTCGAAATATTCTACAAGATTCTAAACTATAATTGACACATCTAGACACATTTGAAATATAACGTTTTTGCCGTTTAAAAAAAGTAATGCGTCACTAAAAATAACCTTGCAGTTGTTTACAAAAAAATTGCGTAGTATAATTTGATGAAGCCATTCCGAATATTGTGGAAACATAGCGCGAACCACCACAGCTGTAGAATATCGGTAAGGTAGGTTTCTATGGTCCCTGATAGTAATATATATCTAACTTTTTTGTTTCAGAAGATTTAACATTATAGAAAAATAATTTTAAAGCTAAATTAGATCATTCTCGATTTCTATAAAGACTATACAGTAGCTTAAGTGGATGATTGAAAAAATGTTCAAATATTTTATTATATTTTGTGTTTTTTAAACTTTTATTTTAAATCTTTAATGTATCTCTAGTTCTCGCTCGCTTTCTACTTGATACGTGAATAAAGCGACAAGGATCCCTGAGCATTTGATCTACCTTATGGAATCCTATTTTTATGATTTTAGATACCTTTCTTGCGCCTGAACCATTCAATTGACTTTGAATATTTCTTTATTTTAATTTTCTAGTTGATTCTAGACTACAGAATAATGTTTCATCTATCAGGAAGCAGTAAATCAATTTAATAGTCAAAAACAGGATGCCATGCATAACCCCCATATCAAATGTCACCTAAACACATGCATCTTTTTTTTCTCAGAAATTACAATGAAAATAATCATATCACACACTCTACATCAAACACACCGACTATTTCTCAGAATTATATTGACAACAACAAGCAATTATTATCAACGATAAATTCATTAATATATAGGAAATATGTCACCACTTACATCATATCTTCTGGCGGCTTACTTATCAGGGGATGATCACTCATCGCCTAGCACCAAGTAGCACTCTTAACCTGCCTCACACGGATGCACACCTTATAACTAACACGGATATGCACTCACCCATAGCGATCCAGATTCCGTATTACTTGTTGTTATTCGTACGGAAAACAGTTGAAACATAGCAACACTGTAGATAAGGATTCCTGGAACTATGGTGACGTCATCAGGATGGAATTTTGTTTACCCCAGAAATTGTTTAATATTATATGAAATATGACGCCCATGTCGCCAAATATCAAAGGAGAATGTTTAATTAATTTAGTTCACATAGATAGGGATTCCAGGAATCGACGATGACGTCATCAGAATGGAATTTTGTTTAACGAGAATTGTTTAACATTATATGAAATATGAGGCTTCTGTCGGCAAATATCAAAGGAGAATGTTTAATTAATTTACTTCACATAGATAAGGATTCCAGGAATCGACGATGACGTCACCAGAATAGAATTTTGTTTACCGAGAATTGTTTAACATTATATGAAATATTACGCCCCTGTCAGCAAATATCAAAGGAGAACGTTTAGTTAATTTAGTTCACATAGATAAGAATTTCAGGAATCGACTATGAAGTCATCAGAAAGGAATTTTGTTTACCGAGAATTATCGTAATAGCACTAGGGTGGTTGCAGATCTTGGAAATTTTCAATGACGCACCATTGCTATAAACATTTAATACATAAAAAATTATATTATTTTGGCGTGAAAAACTTCAATTTCGGGAATAGCAGGTATTAAATAGCCTTACTATTGCGATATCGTATATCATATCATATTCCATATTTTTGAGGCTGAAAATATCCATTCCCATGATTTTTAAGTATTGATTTCCAATATCGATAGTATGGATCGTTCAAACTGAGATTCGTTAATCAACACAAGGAGCGAAACCAATCTTACAGCCTTCTGCGCTCTTGCCGCAAGTTTGATATTCGTACGAAAAAAAGTGGTCCAGAACCGGCCTTACCTATCTACTGCCGTTCACCAGTGCTTTTTCATCGGCAGGAACCTATCGACAGATGAAAGTGACAACTAAACGTATAGATGCCCCGAGCCACATGAGAGACCAATGTAAAGTTAAAGAGACTGCCTGAGTTAAAACATTGTCATACTACATTGTAGAGTTAATTACTTACAGGAAGGAATTATTTCTTATTCAATTTGTCTTATTTGCTTTAGAGAATTGGAAGTTTTTAGTATTGATTTTTAAACTTCAA
This sequence comes from Belonocnema kinseyi, assembly GCF_010883055.1. Taxonomy (NCBI): domain Eukaryota; kingdom Metazoa; phylum Arthropoda; class Insecta; order Hymenoptera; family Cynipidae; genus Belonocnema; species Belonocnema kinseyi. The sequence continues at coordinate 24,821,058 of NC_046659.1, read as the reverse complement.
AGGGAGGGAGTGTTGAGATTTAGAGTAAAGGTTTGAACGATTCCGAGAGGCGATTGCGGAGAGATGATTGCGTCTTTTAGCGATGAGTTAAATTCATTTTAAAAAAAAATCCTCTCAGGGGCCATCCATATACCACGTGGACAATTTTCCACCACTTTTTGACCCCCCCCCACACGTGAACAGCCATGGAATTTGGACAAGCCCCCCCCCATTACTTTGTCCACGTGAACAAATTTTATGAAAATATAGACATTATTAGTCTTCAAAATGTCCGAGAGCTTGCGACAATTCCATGGACGTCCTTGTAGTACTCACTAAAATTTCATATTCTTTTGTTTTCATAGTCAAAAATTCGAAATTCGTTGACTGGCTAACAGCTGTTGGTGCATTTTGCAACAAATTATCGGTAAATCGTCGAAAGTTCGAGTGAAAAAGCGTCATTTTAGTACTCTTCAAACCTACGGGGAATGATTGTTTGGATGCTAAAAACTAACAAGAAGTTTGAATGGCTGCTCGTGTGTGGTGCCAAAGTTAACTGGCAGCCTGTCGAAAATGTCACAAATTCGAGTGAAAAAACGTCATTTTAGTACTCTTGAAACCCATTGGGGATGATTTTTTAGGTGCAAAGAACTAAAAAAAAATTGACTGGCAGCTTCTCGGCGGTGTCAAAGCTGACTGGCGGACTGTCAAACATGCAAAAAATTCAAGTGAAGAAACGTCATTTTAGTACTCTTGAAACCCATTGTTGCAAGCTATGAATTTACTTAAAAATTTTGTAGTTTCTTTTTTTTTATATGTACATATTAGTTTTAGAGAAGTATCCTATAGATGAAAATTTTAGTTAACGAACAGGACAAAACTTTCATTTAGTTGCTGATTAAAATCAGCAGTCAGTCAATTTTGGAACTAATCAGGAGCTGCCAGTCAAATTCTTTGTTAGTTGTTTGCACCAAAACAATCATCCTCAATGCGTTTAAAAAGTACTAAAATAACGTTTTTTCACTAGAATTTTCGACATGCTAGACAGTCTTCCAGTCAAATTAGGCACCACTGAGGAACAGCCAATCAATTATGATCTTACTTTTTAGCACATAAAAAATCATCCCCAATACGTTTCAGAAGTACTGAAATGACTGTTCTAATCTTCAATTTGTCATTTTTTATATGCTTGCCAGTCTGTCAGCCAACTTTAGCACCACCGAAATGCTGCCAGTCAAAGTTTTTGTTAGTTTTCAGCATTCAAACAATCATTCCCAATGGGTTTCAAGAGTACTAAAATGACGTTTCTTCTCTAGAATTTTTGGCATGTTTGACAGCCTGCCAGTCAACTTTGGCACCACTCAGGGGCTGTCAGTCAAACTCCTTGTTAGTTGTTTGCACCGAAACAATCATTCCATATGGGTTTCAAGTGTACTAAAATAAAGGTTCTAGTTATCATCATGTCATTTTTTATATGTTTGACAGCCTGCTAGTCAAGTTTGGCACCACTCAAAAACTGCCAGTCAAAATTTTTGTTAGTTCTTTGCACCTAAAAAGTCATCCCCAATGGCTGTCAAGAGTATTAAAATGACGTTTCTTCAGTCGAATTTTTGGCATTTTTGACAGCCTGCCAGTCAGCTTTGGCACCACCGTTCTTAGCATTTAAACAATCATTCCCAATGAATTTCAAAAGTACCAAAATGACGTTTTTTCACTTGAATTTTTGACATGTTTGACAGTTTGCCATTCATTTTTGGCACCACCGAGAAGCTGTCAGTCAAACTTATTGTTAGTTCTTAGCATTGAAACAATTAACCCCCGTGGGTTTCAAGAATACTAAAATTATGTTTTTTCACTCGCATTTTTGACTAGTTTAACGATAAATTGTTGCAAAATGCACTAACAGCTATTAGTCAGTCAAACAATTTCGAACTGTTGACTATGAAAACCAAATAATCTGAAATTTTATTGAGTACTAAAATGACGTTCATAGATTTGTTGCGAGCTCCCGGACTACAAGAAGTCCATAAGCAGCGATGAATTAGCTGTAAAAATTCGGATTAGCTTATGAACGTGAGCTTAAAAATGACTTGAATTTCAAAGGAAAAGTCGTGACAAAAATTATAATAAAAATGATATTGTGCGCGAGCACAATATAAAAGGTCGAGTATACCTTGTCTCATTTCAGTATATTTTCCACAGATTTAGAGAAATGTGTGTCCACGTGAATTCTAGCCCGAATCCCCGGTCTTCCTCGTGGTCAAGCGTGGAATTTTGCCATACTTCCCCTCCCCCTAAAGTGTCCACGTGGTATATGGATGGCCCCTTATATAGCAATAAACAAAAATAGGATTCTCCTCTAATATTAAACCCAGAACCAAAGCATCCTTCGCACGAGGTTTTTATCGTAAGATAAATTTCAAAGTCGTTACGAATTCTTTTCTGGTTCTATTCTTTTTGTTAAAAATAAAATTAAAATACCCATAAACATTTCAGTAGCTAGTGCAACCATGCACAACGAGGTCTCCGCATAATCATGGAGTACAAAGTCGTTATAATCATGCATGAACTAATTTATTTTAAAGATGGTTAAATTCCCATAAACTTAGTCTAAATATCCGAATTCTAATGAATTTGAATAGTTTAGTGAGCGGAAGGTTTTATTTCACACAAGAGAAGCCGTTGAGTGTAGCGTCCTTTTTTGATTACGTTTATATCATTCAAAACTCTGTCTTCAATGACAGATGGGTGAATGAGGCTTAGATGCATCGCTACCAGGTATTCTTCTACCAGGAGTTTCAGCTAGGAGAGACGTGCTTGGTTGCTGCTCGATTCAAGGAAAACTGTCAATGAAGACAGTTTCTACTTGTGAATTTGCGTCATATAAATTTAATTGAAGGAAAGTTACTCTTCAGGGAGTCTCCTTCTCCCTTTTAAAAATAATTATCCTCATTCTTTCTTGAAATTTTGATAATTAACGTGAGTTTACGAGGAATTCTCAAAAAAAATTAATGTAAATGTTTGTGATGTTGGTAACGACACTGCAGTCCATGTAACGATGGAGACCTTGTTGTGCATGATTGCATTTTGAAGTTTTGATTAAAAGTTTGTAGGGAATTTAAATAATTAAAAACATAAATGTGTGTAAATGTTGTAACGACTCTGTACTCTATTTAACAATGGGGACCTTGAGCAACATTTTAAATCTTGAATCAAAAAGTGATAAATGTTTTCTTTATTTTAACATTTTAATTGGGTAAATTACCTGATATCAAAATTTAAAAGTATAACTAATCTCGTAACGACTTTGCACTTTTTTAATGTTAAGACCTCGTTGTGCGAGTGAAGTTTAAACTCATTAATCAAAAATCTAAAAATATGAAGGAGAGTAGAAATCTTAATCGCTAAATTTAAATTAAATAAAATTGTGCTTTTTCGTAACGATATTGCACCTTGCTTAAATATGAAGACCTCGTGCAATAAAACATAAAAATAAACATTTCATTATGTAAATTAATTCTCAATCGATCTTATGAGTAAAACTTTAGAATACCGGCATCTCTACTCTGGCGGACCGAAAGGAGCCTCTAAAAAGTACCCTTAAAGACCCCACTAAGTCCACCTTCGGTTCCTTCTTAAAAAAAAAAGTACGATCAACTTTTGAATTGTTGAAATTCGGCTTCTACGTTAAAATTTGCTTTAGAAACTCACGGAGTGATCGTAATACTTTTTCTTGCAGCGCTAAAAACTTTAAATAATAAAATACCTGTAATTTACATGGACCAAATGCGGCTTCAGGTGCATCATCTTTTAGTAGCAGTAAAAAGCGTTCCGTCGGTAATTTTAAGAATTTTGTCTGGATGCTAGCGCCACGCAGTGGAAACCTCAGAAAACAATGCTGCGATGCAAGTGAGAGCAGTCAAGCAGTGCCCTTGAGGTTACGAGACGAGATGCTAGGACTAAAGGTAAAGGATTTGTTTAAATTCTCATTTTTCACATTATTCTTATCGGAGAATTTATTAAATTTGCATAAAATTAGACATATAAATTATCACACATATTTATTTACATTTATTTGCCAATTTTGAAATTTATTTTTAAACTTCGCGCGCAACATACCGTTTTGAGCTATTATGGATGCGCTTGAAGTATGCTTCAGCAGAAGTTAATGACATTAAAAAAAATGTTAACGCTGCAAAAAAAAGTACTGCGATTACTCCGTGAGATTCTAATGAAAATTGCATCGTCGAGTCCGAATTTTAACAATTTAAAAGTTAATCTTGCTGTTTTTTTTTTTAGTTTTTAAAGCAGGAAACGAAGGAGGACTTAGTAGGATCTTTAAGGGTACTTTGTAGAGACCCCTTTCGGTTTCTTCGATCTGCCAGGGTAGTATGGCCCTTTAAACTAACGAACAATGTCTTTTTTAATTTGATGAATTATAAATGATGAAGGTGGGAGAAGAGGATTTTTAGACCATATTATCGCTTTGTTTATGAAAAAACAGGCTAAGATGCACCTTGCGTACCTGACTGAAATCACTAACAATTACTCCTGATAGAGTTTGTTTTGACGGCTCCTGTTCAAAATGACTAATAAAGGAAGATAATAATAAAACAGAAGGGGCAAGAAGGTTTAAAAAAAAGAACACATGCTAGAAACTGGTCGTATAAGAGTGATGGGTCACATCTCGAATCCATTTTCCAGCTCGCTCTTAAAAAGAACACGTGTTAGCGACTGGCCGCAGAAAAATGATCGGAAACATCTCGAACCACAACTATTGTCTGTCAGGTACATACTATTTCGTACATTTTGACAATTAGAAACAATGAACAAGTTGCAAAAACCTTCTTGCCTCTTTTGTTTTATTATTATCTTCCTGTAATTAGTCATTTTGAACAATATACATACGCTTTAGAGCCATTTGAGCAGAAGCCGTCAAAGTAAACAATTACTTCTTCAGCCTATTTTTTGATAAACAAAGTGATAATGTGGTCAGAAAATGCTCTCCGCTCACCTTTTTCATCTAGAATTCATCGAATCTTAACAAATTTTTGTTCGTTAGTTAGTTTAAAGGACCATACTGGAGAAGCCGAATAATGACTTAAATTTTAGTGGGGATATTTTTTTATTGTAAGAATTAGTCTTAATCAATTGTTGTTTCTTTTATCATCAAGTTTACTTATAAAATAATTAGGGCTAGTTTTAATGTACTATCAGTATGAGGATCAATTTATATTGTTGGCCGAAATTTACTTGAAAGGACACAGTAAACGCAAATTGAATTAATATTCTCAAATGGTTATAAATATGATTGAGATAAGTTTAAAATGCCACATAACTATTACTAGAAATGAAAAAAAATTTTGGTATATTTAAGATCTTTTACTAAAATCAGGGTACTGCAGTAACAATTAAATTTCGAATATTAGTAATCACAAAACCAATCCCCGATTAGGAAGATGATTAAAGATGATTTAAGGTTAGGATTCCAAATAAATTTGTAATTGTACTACTCATAGTATGGCACTATAGCAAAGAAATAGTATAAGTACATTTTCACTTCTCGAATCTAACACGTTGAGAGTCGGAAATAATGTGCCCTACTTCCAACGTAGTGAATTTCCTTCACGATCGTAAGAGTACACAATTTTAGGAATATCGATAATTCGTGTGATTGTACATTTTCTTTTTTAATAAAACAAAAAGTTGTTGCAAAATTTCATAAATTTGGAAAAATTGTAACACAAATTTATAACAGTATTTATAAAATGATAAAAATCCTAAAAAATGAATTTAACGTTTTTTATACGTATATGTTTTATTTAAATTAAGAAAGTTAAAAGAATAATTCTATGTGTGAAATGTACACAAATATTGCTAAAGAAACATTTTATAAATAGAAAAATGATGAAGTTCGCAATAATAGAATTGAACCGCTGTCGATCAGAAGGAGATACGAAACGATATAACGAAACTAATGGATCCCATAGAATTTCAAAGAATTGTCACTATCAATTTATCAGGCAATTAGGTTTTATAGTTTTAAAGGCACAATTGATTTAAGATCTCAGCGCTGTCCCGTATGCGTTTTAATGGTCAACTTCACCTTTCTATCGTTCGCTGTTATACTGATGTTGATATTGCAAGACGAGCTAGTACGCGGACGGGACAGGGCTGATATCTTAAATGAATAGCGACTTTAAAACTAAAACATAATTTCCTGATATTTTCCAAAAAACTTCCTTGAATCTTAACAATTCGTATTTTGCGATTGCAGAAAAAAAGTAACCTTTTCTTGATTATTCCGAAAATTAATAGTCATCACATTTATTTATAGGACTAAAAATATGCGCAATGAAATTTCCTATTGGTATATGTTATTAGAACAATAAAATTTGACCTGAAAAAATATGACCCAGGGGCCATGTGAAAGGACGTCGTTTCGAGCGTATCCCGTTTTGATCGCCAGCGGTTCAATTAGAGTTCTGGCTAAAAACGGAGTAAAAATCGCGAACGCGGGAATCTTCGATAATTCACCATTAAAGCCAAAACTGCGCGCACGTGTGTTTGTCGAAATATTTTTTTGTGTGTGTCACTTGTTGCTGTTTTATTTAGCTCTGTTTTTATAATAAAATCTTTGTATGAAAGAATTACACCGTGAAACAAATGTTTTTTAAGCAGTAACTGAAAATTCAATTAACGAAATACCTGATATTGCTAATAGGCCTGCGCAAGACGTCAATAAGGAAATGCCTCTCGAAGTTCAAGCGGCTGCTTAAAATTAAATTGGATCGAAGTCGACGACTTGTAGGCCCCTGCAGGGCCTACATTACAAACATTCAATGTAGTCGACTTCTGTCCAATTTAGATTTTATAAACTCGAAAGAAATAATGTGTTTTTGTTGACTGTGCTAATAAGATTTGAACTTTTATATCTATGTATATATCGCTGATGTACATCGTGTAGAAGTACCGTTTTCGTATTTTAATTCCTTTGAAATAAATTGACCTTCTTTTGTAAACGAATATAATATGAGAGTTTATTTTTATGCTACATCTTTTCTTATTAAATTTAATAATATAAGTTAATTTAAATAGTCTTTTATTATTTTTAGACATTCCTAATAGTGTTTGTAATATTTCTGATTTGAGTATTAAGTTATTTGCAATTCATTGTACAAATATAATCACTTCTAGGAATTTTAAAGTAATTTTCAATAAGAATACCATAACCTACAAACATACAACTCATTTTTGCTTTTACAAAGTGAACTGTAACATCGCATAACCTAAAGTGAAAATACAAACTGAAGGTAGTTTCTCATTGTTTTTGTAAAACCGCTTCTTTTGGAATTATAAATATAACGTCCCTCTCTAAAAATAGTAAAATTACAACAAATATGTTTTACAGTGAATGTTACAGTTTACAAAAGTGCTAGTCATTCAGTCTACATAACTTACGATTTCTTATAAAAGTTTACATACCTCACTATCTTCCCAAATGGATTTATCTTCTAGGGTTGCCATTTCGAGCAGGTATAGTCCTCTTGAAATCAAATTCCTTATTATCAATTAATGAACCCCAAAAATCAGTATTAAATAAATTTTATGTATGCTTTCGTAATTTCAGCACGTACAGAGTTAATCCTTTTAAGCAAATCCTTATAATCAAATAAACCATGATCCAATAAAGCATGATCCAATAGATCATGCAACAAAATATGGTCTCTCCACGCGCATCTAAAAAGAAATTAAACTAATCAAATGGCCCGTACGAATTCATACTACGGCTTCCATTTTCACAAAGCAATCAAGCGGCAACTTTAAACCAATTTTAACGCTGCATATGCGAATTGCAGAAATAACTCGAAAAAATGTTGATAAATAATCATCTGAAGGTAAAACGGAAATCAAAAATACGCGTTTAATAATTATAAAGACCACGAAAATGTAAAAATGCATTGTGTTTAAAAAATTCGATGTGCTTTTTTCAAAAATATTTAAAGAATGATAATCTTCCATCCTATTGTGACTGCCGATTTTTAACGATGCTTGCACATTCTCACCAGAGAAATGATGAAGATTTGTGTCAAATCCCCCCCCCCCGTGTTTGTCAAATATTCACGTTTGAGACCCCCTGAGCCAAAAAAACAGGTTTTTACGAATGTGTATGTATGCCTGTCTGTCTGTGAGCACGAAAACTTGTGAACAAATTATTTTATTATATTGGCCTTTGGTACACTATTTTAGTGTTCTAAACTAAAGGTCAAGTTCATTAGCCAACCAAATTGCATGAAAATTCAACAAGTGAGAGCATTTTGAATATTTTTAAGACCACTTTTTTTCAAAAATTTTCTGTGCGGATATTCATAGTATTCGAGAAGACGAACAATTGATCCTTATGACTTTTTGCACAAAACCAAGAATTACCGGAGTTATAGTATTTACAAAATTCCAAAACACACGAAAATGAACTTTTTAAGCCAAATAACGCACGAAATGAAAAAAAGTTAAGAAAAAAAGATGTTACTTTTTCAATGCCCTACAAGAGTAACATAACAACTTTTATAATTGTCTTGAAAAATCAAATATTCAAATTTTCACAACATAACAAATAATGGAAAAATAAAAAAATTACTATGCAAAATACGGTAAAGGATGGGAATACAAAAATTATGCATTTGAAAAATATCCACAAATTAGTTATGAACCACTTTTTGATAGGATGCGTAGTTTGTGTTTTAATCTTTAAAAACATCATTCACAGTCAACAGAAATCTGCCCGCTGCGTGGGTACACTCTCATCACAACTTTTGTCTTTTAATTTCTTTTTCGTCCAGTGTGGTTGGTTTCATAAAATTTAATTTTTTAAAGTTTTTAATACTATTTATCACGATTAAGGGCACGTGACACAGCTAAATACCTATATTACCGACCTCACTTTTTCGGTTCACTGAATGTTTTTTTGAACCTAAGAACTTTTTTTGTAAATAAAATATCGAGCTGAAACTTTGGAAGATTTATTAGAGTACAATAAAGTACGTTTAGGTACTGCATTTCGGAAGGAACTTCATTGAAAATTATTTCATCTTTTTCCTGAACCTCAGCATTTTTTGAACGTTCGAACTTTTTTTATACATAAAATATCGGTCTCGAACTTTGATAAATGCAAGAGCCGAAAGAAAACTACGTTTAAGTACAAAGCTTAATAATAAAAGATGTAAAAAATGTATTTCAACAATCAATTCCAACGGCATCAGCCGGTAACGTTGTACACGAAAATACGAAACCTGGCGTTACAACGTTACCGGCTGATGCCGTTGGAATTGATTGTACTTAAACGTAGTTTTCTTTCGGCTCTTGCATTTCTCAAAGTTTGAGTTTCTCAGAGTTTGAGAAAAAAGATGAAATAATTTTCAGTGAAGTTCCTACCAAAATGCAGTACCTAAACGTACTTTATTGTGCTTTAATACATTTCCCAAAGTTTCAGCTCGATATTTTATTTACAAAAAAAGTTCTTAGGTTCAAAAAAACATTCAGTGAACGGAAAAAGTGAGGTCGGTAATATAGGTATTTAGCTGTGTCACATGCCCTTAATACCAGAAAAGGAACAGATGGCGGGAAGTTTTAAATGTAAAATTTAATTGAAAAAGATAAAATTATTCTTTGTAATGATAAAAGCAAAGTATTTGGAATAAATTTGAATGCACTATCGACACAAAATTATTTACAAAATAATTAAGAACTGACATTGCTGTATATTGTGTATAGTAGACGTAATAGTCAATTCGGTTTGAGAGATTCAGACACGTAGTGCAAGTCGTTCCAATACAAACCTTTTATTTATTAATTTAGTCCCTAGTAGCACGGAACATTCCAGGAACGTTCCTGGAACCTTCGCAACGTTCCATTGGGATGTTCCAGGAACGTTCGCGGAGCGTGTAAAATGTCCGCCACTTGGGATTCTTCCAGTGGAACGTTCCAAAAACATTCTACTGGAACGTTCAAAGAATAAAATATCGTTATTGTTATTATTATCAATGAATATCCGATAAATCGTAAGTGATCGGTCAAAATTAATATATTACAATTTAGTATGTAGGGTACTCAAAACTCAAAAATGACATCTAATTTTACCTATCTCGTAATTCATAACAACCATGTAACCTGCATAAAAACAAGTTGTTTTTATTGGATATTGATAGAGTACTCTTACTATTATTTGGATTTATGAAATTCTATTATATTTGTACTATTATTATGTACAATCATTTTTGTAAGGTGGAGAAAAAGATATATCTTTGAAGTGTACGTAAACTTTAGAGGTTAGATTTGATGTTATATGATTATAGCATTAGTAATGTTTCTTTAGAAATTTCTATATGAGTATTCATACGTAACAATGAACAATACAACATTTATGCATTTTATATTATTTACCTTCCAGACTTTTCAATTACACTAAATTAATAAATAAAACGTTTGTATTGGAACGACTTTAACTATCATCCCCGAACCTCTCAAACCGAATTGGAGATGACGTCAGCTATATACAATATATAGCAATGCCAATTCTTAATTATTTTGTAAATAATTTGTTGTTTATAATAAATTGTTGTTATAACGTTGCTTATAATAAATTTATAATAAATGCAAATAATGATATAATCTTTTTAAATTAATTTTTACATTTAAAACTTCCCGCCATTACGAACATTTTCCGACTACGAAAAATCACACCTCAGCAGCCCGATGCATCGGCCCCACTTTTGTTTTCTTCCGATCCGGAGGGGAATTGTCAGTTAAACTAATCCAACAGATGGCGCCACAAAAAGTAGGTCTGTCTTTTTCAGTGAATTTCATTAGGAAAAAGAAAAAATAATTAAAAACTTGATGCTTTTTGCAAATAAACAAAAAAAAATAGATGAAAAAATAAGTCTAATTATCACTGATTATTAAAAAAAAGAAAAAGTCATGAAAATATGTAGTTTAATATGAATAAAATTTAATTTTGAGATACATTTTGAAAGCGTTTCGGACTTCATATTTTTGTGATTTATTTTGCTCATATTATTGATTTTATTATTTGTTAAAGTTAAACAAAATTATTTTTTGTTAAAATTTTTAATGAAGCTAATGAAAAAATTAATAATATTAAAGACCTCAATGACAAAAATATTTAAAACATATACATGATCAGAAGAATTATTAAAAACTATATGACGTATATTGTATACTGAGGGATTAATTTGGTAAAAAGTTAATGAAAAGACTAATAAATGAGAAAGTGGTTTAATGTTATTAAATATAATGTATATATTTATTTAAATAGAACCAAATATCATATATACATTTATACAGTGCCATCATTTATTTGTTGCTTAATCTTGAAAGCTTTTTCTCGCTGCATCCAACTCCTAATAATTTTATTTAAAATTTGTTATTTAAAGGAGATTTTGAATTAAATATTTGATTATATTATTGCAAGCTTCATTTGTAAAATGAACAGACTATAAACAACTAAACTCTATAAACAAACGTACCGTACTCATGACGGAGTGTAGGAGAAAATTCACTTTTTTCGTTCAGCTTGAAGCTCCGAACTTTTGTCTTCTCTATCTGTTTATTAATAATTTTTCTACTCAAAGCATAAAAGAAATGAAATTTTGTACATAACAATTTTTTACGCTGTGATAACTGATCAGGAAAACTTTATATTGTTTAAAATTAATATTTTGGTACTCATAAAATACAAATAATTTGTTTATCATTCCATTTATTTGTTGGAAACAAATTTGATAAACAAATTAACAAATAGTCTTATTATCGGTAAAATGTGTTGGTGCTAAAAGTGATTCACATTAATGTAGGAATTAAATTTAACAACAAAAATAATTTAAAAGTTTATAATAACTATTGTTATAAGCAATTCTTGTGGCAAAATATTATAATTTGAGATTTTAAAAATTATTATTTCCTTCAAGCGCCAGGAAGACTTCAGGTATTCCCTGAAATAATAAATATTTAATAATATTTGATAAAATATAACAATCTAAATTTTTGTAAATACATTAGATAAAGAAATTCAAATTTTTGGTCCTATCGCGTAGAATTCTTTTCATTACACTGGAAATATTTTAAGCTGTTGGGAGAATAACTGCTAGTCACAAAAATATGTAGGAAGTTAACATTAACCATTGTTATAAATAATTCTCGTGACAAAATATTCAAATGTAAGGTTTCATAAAAATTTTTATTTTCTTTAATCGCTACAATGGCTACGGATATTCCTAAAAAATGTATCTTTTTTTCATATTTAGTAGAATATAACAACATACATGTTTATAAACAATTTACATAAAAAATGTCCCAATTTCGGCAGTATCACTCGGAAAAAGTCGGGTTTTCAATCGTAATAGATTGAAAATGAATCATAACACTACATGCTAAGATTCACTCAATACAACATATTTTGGCAATAACCCACCGACTTGGCCATAAAAAAAATTGAAATTTGATAAAACCTTAAGTTTAAATATTTTGTTACAAGATTTGTTAATAACAGTGGTTATTGTTAACTCTTCTCATATTTTTGTGACTAGCAGTCATTCGTCCAATAGCAGACAAAATTTTTCTTTGCAAAAAAAAATTTCTGTGTGAAAGGGCAAACATTTTAAATTTGTTTATCTAATTTGTTTACAAAAATTTAAATTGTTATATTTTATCAAATATTATTAAATATTTATTATTTTAAGAAACACCTGAAGTCGTTCTGGCCATTGAAGGAAATTATAATTTGAAAAATCTCCAATTCTAATATTTTGACACAAAAATTGTTTATCACAGTGGTTATTATAAACTTTTAAATTATTTTGGTTATTAAATGTCATTTCTACATTAATGGGAAGCACTTTTAGCAAAAAAAAATTTTTACCGATAATAAGACTTTGTTCATACTTTGGCTGGAAAAATTATTAATAAAAAAATAGAGACAAAATTCTGGAGGGTCAGGATCTATAGAATTTAATGATTTTTAATGTAAAACAGAAAAATTCAAAATCGCAAGAAAATTGAAGGCTCTGAACATTTTTGAATGAAAAAAGTGCATTTCCTCGAACTGTGCGTCATGAGTACAGTACGTTTGTTTATAGACTTTAATAGCTTATAGTCTGTTTATTTTAGAAATGAGCTTTGCAATAATATAATTAACTATTTAATTCAAAATCTCCTTTAAATTTGAATTTTTAACTAAAATTATTAGGGGCTGAATGCAGAGAGAAAAAAGCTTTCAAGATTACGAAACAAATAAATTATTGAACGGTATAAATGTATATATGATGTTTGATTCAATTTAAATAAATATATACACTATATTAAATCCATTTTCTCATTTATCATTCGTGTCATTGACTTCTTTCCAAATGATTCCCTCAAACATTTTAATTACAATTACCACTTTTTAAAAATATGTCCTTCAAAAATTTAAATTTTTAAGATTTTGAAAGAACAAAGATTCTTTACTTCGCAAATTAAGTTGTAGTCTTGTATATTCTAATTATTATTATATTTATGTTGGATATAAGTAATATATTTTTCATTAATTCTTCTGATCATGTATATGTTTTAAATATTTTTGTCATTGAGGTCTTTATCATTAATTATTTTTTCGTTAGCTACATTTATAATTTCAACAATAAATAATTTTGTTCAACTTTAACAAATAATAAAATCAATAATATGAACAAAATAAATCACAAAAAAATATAAAGTTCGAACTGCTTTCAAAATGTATCTCAAAATTAACCTTGATTCATATTAAAGTACATATTTTCATGACTTTTTCTTTTTTGAAATAATTAGTCATAGTTACTCTTATTTTTTCATAGATTTTTTTGTTTGTTTATTTACAAACAGCATCAAGTTTTTAATTATTTTTGCTTTTTCTTAATGCAATTCAATGAAAAAGACAGACCTACTTTTTGTGGTGCCATCCATGATCTAACAAATACATGGTGTAGCCACTTGAGGGCTCTGTTTCGTTCAAGTAACGCAACCGCTTAATTCCACCATTTTGTTAGTTTGACCGCGCAGTTTAAGTTTGACACGTAAGACTGTACGGCGAACTGTTATAAGAAAATCAATTAAGGGCATGTGACACAGCTAAATACCTATATTACCGACCACAGTTTTTCAGTTCACTGAATGTTTTTTTGAACCTAAGAACTTTTTTTGTAAAT
>NC_046659.1:24805420-24806742 GCF_010883055.1 Belonocnema kinseyi | reverse complement strand
GAAACTTCAAATGTAGTTGGGTTGACAATTCTATTAATTTTGGCAGTATTAAACTTTTTGATTTTAAAATCAATCTGCTAAAAAATAAATTGCATCCTCTTAAGATAAAATTGCAGTAAACAGTTTTCTTCTTCTATTTCAATTTTCGTATTCCAATAAAGATATTTTGAAAACCTAAGTTATCGTAAATACGAATGACGATGGCAACTCCCATAGAACAGGAAATGAAAAAGTTATGATACTTTAAAATACAACGTTATCGTAAATCCCATTGAGGAAGGTAACTCCCAGGAAGTAGGAAATGAGCATCCGGAGAAATTCACCTTCGAAATCTCGTACAATGATAAGTCAGGTAGGATATTTGGTGTTTCACGGAGTCGCCTTACAACCTAAAAGAAAAGAGAGAATACGCGATCGCCTACGCGGGGGGTACAAAGTATGGTAATAAACTATTAAGGAAACCGTGTTTAAGTCAGGTAAGAAACAGATTTTCCAAAGATTCGAAGATAATCTCATAAAATAAGAGAGAGTAGGTGGGGTCCACAGCTGCAAAGTGCAGACTGTGGCCTGCAGATTTGTGCGAAATTCGGTAGAGTGAAATTCAGAGCGTCATTGCATGCAAGAAATTTTAAAAATAATGTCCTTTGTACGCAAGTGTGTGTTCTGTGACGAAACAAGTTCTATGATCAATTTCAAAGATATTATAAACGTAGATGCGGTGCGAGCTTAGTTACCCGCCATAAATATAGACGGCGCGTCCGGCGAAAAAAGTCACTTCCCCTCTACCCACCGCTCCCCGTAAATAGCACCCTCCCATATAGTTTGCCAAGAGCCACTTGGAGCGCTGTAAGCAATTCTCGGCACACCTTCGAGGCGCACTGATGGTAAACTTAGCTTGGACAAGAACCATTTAAATTAAAATTAAATTGCCAACATTTCATAACAAACGTAAAATATTCACGCTTTGTAAGACATGGTTATTTTAATAGATACCAGAAAGAAAATTAAATTTATAATTTATATTTCTGTTTCATATATTTTGTAATATTCCTAAAATTATTTGATAATTTCCAAATATATCTTTGTTACTTCTCATCTTTTGATATTCTTTTATAAGTAACAATTTATTTACTTCACCATATTATACTTTCATTCTAACAGATAAAACTTTTAGTACAATATCTATACTTTGTTCTTTAATATTATTAAGTGTTTATTTATATATTTGTACAGTTTGCAATTTCTAGAGATATTTTAGTCTATTCGACTAATGAATTTCCCGCATGTATTTTAAAATTTCTTAATTATTACGTTCCGATCAC
>NC_046659.1:24800986-24805320 GCF_010883055.1 Belonocnema kinseyi | reverse complement strand
CAAATACTTCTTATTCATCTTGGAGTATACCTGTAATAGAGTACCTTTTGTCTCTTAATAATTTTCGAAAAAATCACTTGTCAATAAAAAGGGCTTTTTATTATTATGGTATTTCTTTAATCGATGTTTTCTCCAAATATATTAACTTTATCAAACAATTATATACCAATGAAAATATGCATCTCCGGGAGTGGACCAACTTTTGCTTCAAACTTTTTCCTGCAAAATCAATTTCAAGAAATTTCACCTGAGTGTCCGGCGACTTCGAAGCCGCCTGGCAACACTTTTGCATCCAGGTAAGTGCCTGGCAATGCGCAGGTGCTATTTCTAATGTCAGCCCCTACATGTACACCAATTTTCAACCTTATCCGAGTCACTTAAGTTAACTGCCAAAAATTCGCACCTTTGATAGGTCGCCACAGGTGAACGCATCCACTCACACCTGCCAGGCACCCATTTTTACGTTCCTCATCATCAGACGAACATCTCATGTGAAAATTGGCCTTATCCGTATCACGCTCCCATTTACGTTGTCAGCCCACGGTACATTAGTCACTGCATCCTGCTTTCTAACTAAGCACACGACCCTCTTTCGAGCAAAACTATCCGCTATGCACAAACTATAGAGTTTCAGTTGAAATGACATTTAGGTGAATCGAGATTTAATTCGATTGTATAGCAACCCGAACATCCCTAAATATGTACTTACATGCCTGTCGTATGCAGATGGAAAATGTATCTTATTTTCACTCTACCATGTGACGATGCTATGTATTTCTCTCGCTCTTGAATTTCCACCCAACGGAAAAACAGAGAAAATATAGAGTGCAATAAATGCATGGCATCGTCATATGGTAGAATGAAAGGGAGATACATTTTCCGTTGGTTTTTCCATTATCCATTTACACCTTGAGGAGGTCTTAAACCGTGAACATTTGACCAGGGTTGGTAACGTATAATGCTCTACGTCTTATACGTGGGTTTCTACGCGTATATTACTACTTATATTACGTCTTTAGTTTTCTACGCTTTTTTAATGAAAACTTTCAGTGCGCATGCGTCAATATCGCAAAATTTTTAAAATAATGTATTTTTCTTGATGTAAGTCGTGGTTGTCGTGTCCACTTTTCAACCTTCCCTTACAGTAAATAGTAAAAAAATGTATGGAGGGGGTATAAAGGAACAATGTGGGACCAATTGTCCTAACAAACTCATAAAAGGCGAGAGAGAAAAAATGCTGCCTTGTGCATTATTTCTAATAGTGTAACTTACAATTCTGCAGAATCTATAATTATGGATAATTGTTTAGATTTTTATTTTTATCGATTTGTAGTATATTATTTATTTTATTTTATTCGACTCGTAAATCTCGTAGCAAATAGCAATATTTAATAATTACTTAAATTTTAATCAATGTTAAAGTAGTTTGAGGTTATAATTAGGGCGACCCTGTATAATTTCATTTGTAGTATTATGCAATATGAACCTTAATAATTATTATCGAAAGAATCAAACGACACTTTGCGGAAGTCTTCTGTCCTTTCTTACGCTCGAAAAACTAATCCTTCCATGGAATTCCATTATGTTGTTGGGTATTTCTTCACAGTCCAGACATAGTTATTATTTTCAATTACTATATCGCATTTCACAGAATTCTTAACAATAATATTATATTTAAAAAATGAGTTTATGTAGTTGTCAATACTGACGATACTGGTTTTGCAAGTCGGTCATCTTAAAAACGTAACTTTCAGGATTTTTCTACTGTTTTCGAGGATTTTATACTGTTTTTGACGTATATTCCGCCAAAAACGCATTATACGTAGAAAATACTCGAGTTACGCTTCACTGGCCAGCCCTGCATTTGACAAAAACTGAGGTGTAGCCCCCTGCCTCGATTGTGTATGTGTATGCAGTAGTAGTTTTCTTACGATTCGGAGGTGAAATTTCGGTCAAACTACGCCAACAGATGGCACCATGATCTAATAATTGTAACAAGCCGACAGTCTTTTACCGCGCGAAAGTTCAAATATTTTAGATTTAATAATCGAATAATTAATAAAAGTATGAAAAATAAGATTTTCCATAATTTCTAAGAATAAATCAACAGCAAGTCCGTTTCCACAATTAAGGGTTTGAAAACCCAACTCCAGCGATGAAATCTTCTTCTGAAAATCTTAACAAGTTATAACTAAAGGATTAAGTAAAAGGGTATTTTTAAATAATTAAATTGATAAATTCATAATTAATTGAATTAACAAGATTTATTAGTCTGGTCTTTTGAAATTTATCTTTACAGGAAAAAATCTTATTCGAGTTTCAAGTTAACGAACGAGTCGCGGCCGCGGACCAGATTAATCTGTCTTTTTGTTTCGTCGTGGAAGCTTTGATACCATCACAGCGGTCCTCAGCCTCCCCTCTCTTTCGTGTTTTTCTCTAGTTAGCCTGCTTTACTTGCTCTACAAATCCCTACTCTGAAAAGTGCCTAATTCGTCGTCGATTTCATAATACATCTTCTCATGGGAAGAGAGTACGTGACTTCACGCTTGGCCGATTATTGAGATAAAGTCCAGGCGCACACATTGTTTATGTTATCATTCGGAGAACCGACTTCTCGGAGGTCTTATTAATCGTCTCAACCAAAATCAAACAACTCTCTAACCAGTTCTTTTTTAACGATCTAGTGTCGCCAATTGTATATCTAATATAAGATTTATATATCCTGCAATCAAACATGCTATATCCTATGTCTAAATAATCATAGCTGAGTTACATTAATATTCCTTTCAAGAAATTGCGCTTAATCTAGTGTATACATATATTCGTTTACAAGAAACGATTATCATTTCAAACATTTCCACGTCGATTTGCCCGACTGTTGCCTGCCAATCTTTTCTTCGAAATAATACTTAAATTCTAAATTCAAGCCTCGCTTTTCAAATTTGAGTTTCTTTTTATTCAAACTGAAACCGCGAATTTGCGTCACTGACTGTGCTGTTCCTAGCATTGAGAATGCGAATTATATCCGCTCATTACATAATGTTACGAGCCCAACTCATAGGTGGGTTTTGACTCTTGTGATAGGCTAGTTTCTGTCGTTCTAATTATTGGGATAAACTGGGAGAATTCAAATTATAAATAAAGAGAATAGTGACTCAATTCTAGAATATAATATATTTAAATGCAACCAATAAAAGTTCAAACAAGGATACAAGTTAAAATAGAGTCTGATTCTTCCGACGAAGTGAAGAAATCAGAGGTCCCAAACAGAATGCCCCGTTTTCCAGAAAAGCGCTCTTCCAACCCAAGTTGAATCTGCGTACGCATGCCCTGGGTCTTTGGTCTCCCTTCCAGCATCCCTCCATTCGCGCGAGAACATGCGATGACGTCACAAACATCCCCTCAGCTTGAAACTCTAAAACCTTCGCTGGGCGCGACGCGTGAAATGCACTTTAGCTAGCAAGTGGTCGCATTTTTCCAGGAAAAACAAGGACCTTCGTGGGCGAGATATGGAGCAAATCTCCTCGCTTTAAGCCTGAACACATGGCCGGTTTTTCGTTACACGACGTAATTTCCAAGGTCGAACTCGACTCTCGGTTCAAGTGCATAGATAAAAACAGTCAATTGGACATTGGGCGTACTTTTGCTTTTTCGACTTTTCTTTGATAAATCGCAGGAAATATGGTACGTTTCTTAATTTATGGGAGGCGCTAGTCTAGACTCAAGATGTAGCAATATTTCCCACGAAAGTAATGAATTTCGACGTGCCCTTTTCTGGTTATAGAGTTTCGTTCTGGAAAGTAAATATAAAGCGGAATTCGTGCATTCTTGCAACTTAAAATTGAAGGTTCTTTTTTTTTACAGTAATATGCCTGAAGTGGCAATAAGAACATAACTAGATTATCGTTCCTGTTTCTTTCTACTTCTATCAGAGATTGCTTAAATGTTATATTTTAGTATTTAAACAATAAAAAGTCTTCGATACGTTGATTTTATTAATCTTTAGTAATTGAATTATCCCGCGCCAGCAGGTGCTGCGCTCTTTGCGTATAGAAACGAGCGAGATTTAGTTGCTCGAAACATAAATACATGGTCTAGCCACGCGCAAGTAAAAAAAACCGAACCAATACGGACCCACCGCTTAATTTCTCCATCTTGGATAAGAAAGGCAGCAAACGTAAGGGATTTTTAAATGCAAAATGTAAGAATAAAAATTTCTTGTACTTTTCAGCTGTATAAATATTTGAATCCTTATGAAATGTATTATAATAATGTTGAAGATCGTTAAAGGAAAATACGGATTAACTATAATTTTAGGTTATGTGTTTCATAAC
>NC_046659.1:24799675-24800886 GCF_010883055.1 Belonocnema kinseyi | reverse complement strand
CCGTTTTTTTTTTAATTTCCTAAATTGTGATTTTTATAGATTATTATACCATTTAGTTTAGAATACTTAATTCGAAAATCTGTCACTTTAAAAATTTTCCAGCTAAATTTGTTTATTTTTCAGCATACATTTTAATTGAAGAATTTCAAAATGTAGTTTTAGAGGTTAAAAAAATTAAAAATTACAAGTTTTTAAAATCGAAGATTTTTTATAAAGAACTAGGTGGCCGTCGGACTGGGAAACCGAGAATTTTACGAATTTTCAGAAGAAAAATCTGCCCAAGCTATATTTTAACAGTTTTAAAAATAATTTAAGTGCAGTTTTGAGGATTTAAATAATTAAAAATTAAAAGTATTTAAAGCTGAAAATTTTTGATAAAAAACAGTTTTATTTTATCAACTGTAAATATTAAATAAATAAATAATTTAAAAAATGGATCTGTACTCATGATTTATCAATCATATATTTTTCATTCACAGTTTCAGGTATTCCTTTATATATTTTTTTATATTAAATTTAATAAATAAATTTATTAATATATTACTTCTATTAATATTTTCAGCCATTAAAAAATGTAAACGTGCGTTTGACTACTTTCCACTTAAAAATAAATCCATAATAATATAGTCATAATTAAATGTTTTTATTAAATTAAAAATATCGTGAGTCTAAATTATTTAATTTTTAACCCATTTAATTTGAAATTTCTTAATGTAGACAAAGAAGAAGTATTTAATATTTAGCAATATTTCACTGTTCATTTAAGACGAATAAATTTAAACCTAATATTGAAAAGAAAACAATTTGAAACTGAATTGTTTTACATAGAAAGCTTTAAATCTTTAGATTTTCAAATAACTTTTGATTTTTTAGCATCACAATTTTAATTATTTTATTTAAAGAGTGTTCAATTTATAAGTGAAATTGTTAAATTTTGACGCATAAATAACAATTGAACACTTATTATTTGTACACAAAATTTTAGTAATTTTAAGAGATATGTCGAAGTTTTGAAAAGATTCAAAATCAATGACAAGCTTGGTATTATTTCAAGTAATTTAAACGAAGTGTCTTAAGGGCATGTGATACAGCTAAATACCTATATTACCGACCACAGTTTTTCAGTTTTTTGAATGTTTTTTTGAACCTCAGAACTTTTTTTGTAAATAAAATATCGAGCTGAAACTTTGAGAAATGTATTAGAGTACAAT
>NC_046659.1:24796783-24799575 GCF_010883055.1 Belonocnema kinseyi | reverse complement strand
CTTGGGTCGCTCCGTGTTCTTAGGGTGCACGAGGCTTTTGCTGAATCGTCGTATTGATTCCTTTACAGACTGTAACCACCTATCTCACGGTCGTGAGACGTGAGTGTGGCTGAAATTTTACCGCGATTTCGCTGGAAGCGGGTGCAATTTCCCAGATTAGCAACCGCTCCCGGCGAAATCCTGCGATTGTCCTTATGACAAATTTTTAATTATATATATATATATATATATATATATATATCCTTAAAATAAAATCTCTAAACGATATTGTCGATTTTAAATCAAAAAGGTTCGTTTTAAACCCAGAAGGTTTTAAACCATTTTTATTTCCAAGAATAATTATTAATTGTAATTAAAAATATCAATTAATTTTTAACCAAAAATGGATGTATCTGCTCTTCTAATCAAAATTCGTGCAGTAATCATATATCGCGTTATTTCTTACTAAGTAGTGTAACGATTTTGCATAAGTCGGAATAATGAAACAGTTATTACTAAAATTTGGATGACATTGAACGCATGGACTAATATTGGGGAGACTTTCCCAAGATTTTCAGGGGAGGGGTTACAGAGTGGCAACAAGCTTATTACATGTGTTTTTCTACCAATAAGGTCATTGATTATTATAATGCGCGTTCAAAAATTTTGCTAAATTGATTGATAAAAATTATGGTTTAAAAATGCACAGTTCATTATTCAAAGAATATGATTATCTTCAATGTGAGTGGCAAAATTGTAATAAATGATATTCATCAATAGCAGGTATAAATTAATTTTTAATAAGAAAATCTAATTTAGAATAAAATACTTCAATTTCATTTTCTACCAAAAAATGTTAAATTGGTTGAAATCATATTATAAAAGATTCACTACAGTTTCAGATACAGAACTCATCCCTTGATGTCTTCTATTATTTTATACTACTATTTTGTAACATTAATTAAATATGTATAACATAGAAAAGGTAGGCATTTCATTTATTCTTTTTCATAAAAAGATAAATAGGCGCGCGCCGTGGCGCTTGCAAGAAAACGTTTAAAAACAAAAATTTGTTTTAAAGAATGCGCATTTTTTTAAACGGGACAATGAAACTTCGTCTGCTTAAATATAAATGCAAGTTACTAATTATAATAATATACATTTGTGGGAATGATATAAAATTTCAGAGATAAACTTGAGTGCGAAGCACGAGATTCGTGATGAGAATGTGTTCGTTAAAGCCGAAGGAGGTTTAACAATATAGAATTTACAATCGTTGTCGATGCTTTGACCTTTAGTTGAACAATTATCATTGTCGTTGCAAATTTTTCAGTTTTTTTGTTAAATTATTTGTTTAAACTCAAAATAAAACTATCGCATCTTTGATTGGAAATTTACCTCGTGTAGCTGATATGTCAATAATTTCGATAACAATTTGTCCTTTAGAATTGCAAATGGAACTTATTCTTTGAAAATACACGTATTTGGCCAAAAATAGATCTATTTAAAAAATGTTCTTTTTGCTTCAAAATGTATTTATTCCAGATAAATATTTATCATTTAGGTTGAAAATTCATCTTTCGGAATGGGAAGAAACTGCCTTCCTATAAACTTGAACTGTTATGTTTTTAAAATTAATGTTTTTTATTGACTTTTTATTATCAGTTTCATAGAGCATGAAATTTGTTATTTAAAACATTACCTATTTCAATACAAAATTGCATTTTTTGTTTTGGAATGTTTTTGATGAAAAATTGAATGATGTTTGGAAAGTCATAAGAGCCTAAATTACATTACAAACTGTAATACAAAATACTAGAGTTTTGAATTCGTAGGAAATGTTTCGAAAAATAATAGGTTATTTATTCCCACTGAAAACTTAGCTAAATGAAGTTAGCATATTTCTCATTCGTTATGTGAAAAGAGCCTAATATTCCTAAAAAACATCGATTTGTTCAGTTTTTTGCTTTGAAACTTATTTCTGTTCTTGTAACTGAAGAACAAAATGATTATTCCAGTAAAATATTCCATAATTTTATTTAGGAATTTATCTCTTTGGTTGGAAATTCATTTTCGAAGTAAAAATTTGTTGAAAATATTTATGTAAAATATACAATGTTTGTTGATGAACGTTTTTTTTTTAAATTCAGTATTTTTCGGTCGAACGTTGCACCTTTCAACTTACAACTTCATTATTCGAGTTTCGGTTGACAATTTATTTTGAAGTCAAAATTAATGTTTTTCTTATAACTCAAAAATTGCAGTTAAAGAATCCGCGTTTTAGTTTTAAAAAACTCATCTTTTTGGGTTGAAAGTAACTATTCCAGTTCAGGCAGGGTGACCAGACGTCCTTCTTTGGAAGGACATGTCCTTCTTTTTTTATGTTTGTCCTTCTGTCCTTCTTTTTTGTCTGATGTCCTTCTTTTTCAAGATATTCGCGATATTTGCATTTTTTATTGCGCGGACCTAAATTTTCTTCACAACTTCTACCAGCGAAGCCTTAGCTCGAGAGGAATAAAATTCGTCGCTTGACCAGTGAAAAATTTACTTAGATTAACCTCATTGTGCACTACGTTTGTGTTCGCGCAGCACTTCTCTCTAGGAATTGTGCTTGTTGAAACTGCGATGGGAGTCCGAGACCGTGTCGAAAGCTGAAAAACGAATAGACCTCTTTTTTTAACGTTCGTCGATGGAAGAAGTCCGTTAGATTGTCGACTGCGAAACGGCCAGGAGTCCTACTACTGATCGTATAAAAAGCCATAACCTGCTATATATTCGGTTTGTGTTTCCCGTTCCCGTTCTTCACTTACTAT
>NC_046659.1:24794862-24796683 GCF_010883055.1 Belonocnema kinseyi | reverse complement strand
GTATTTTTTAAATCACAAAAGTTCTTCCGAAAAATCGAAATGTTAATTAATAAACACGTGTTTTTGTATATGAATTTGTCTGTAAAATTTTTTTTATAATTTGAATTTTAAATTCAAACAATGTTTAACACTTTAAATATTAAACAAAAATTTATTTGATAACAATATTTTATTATCGTATTTTCAATAAATAATTAATACTGATTAAGAAACAATTTTATTTAAGAATTTTCAAATTCGTTAATATTATAAACTGTTCAGGATTTTTATTAGTTTTGGAATTGTATTTTTCGGGACACAGAGTTTTACCGAGTCGGGAATTTTATTTTTCGGGATATTTCAGCCGTCCTCATAGAATTACAGAAAATTTGCTCTAATTATAATCTCGGCGCTCGATCTCGTTAGTTTTTTTCTACAATATTAATAAAGAAAAATTGTATGGAAATTTTTGGTATCACAAAGTTAAAGATAATCACAATTCAAAATTTAAAAATTCGCTGTACATTCAATTTTTATTCTTGGATCTTGGCGATTTTTTTCTATTCCATTTCAGTCACTGGTAGGCTTTTTTGACATCTAGGTATGTAAAAAAGGTAAACTTCAGGAAATTTAAAAACTAATTTAAGAACTATTTATAGTCTTTTAAGATACCAATACAATTTACACAACACTAATTTAAAATTTGAAAATTTTTAGGCCTTTAGTTTAAGAACTTGAATTTTAACGTTAAAATTGCTTCATTTTCAGAATATAGCCTTACTGTTTGAATTTTCAGAATTTTCGTTATAAGTTATAGGTTAGGTCAAAAATAACATTCTGGGATTCGAAATTGTTACAACGCGAAAAAGTTTTAATTTAAAATTTAAAAATGCGAAAATACACCATTTTCCATGTTCATTTGCAATCCAGCGAGTCACTTTCTTTCGATTCCTTTGAAAGTCGATCCTTTGCTCTCAGTTTTCGTTTTAAAATATACCTTGAATTCAATCGCATTTCAAATTAAATGTTTGCAGCTGCATTTAGATTGAATTATGCAAAGGTTTTTTATTTTAAATATAAATTAATTAAAAGATTTTATTTGTTTTTCACAATTGTAATTTATAACTTCTAAAATGGAATAATTGTAGCTCAAACATGAAAAGGTATAGACTAATTTCAAATTTAAAGAGGTTATATCACATATATTGAACTATTAAAACCCCTGAATTTTTTTAAGGTTTTTAAAACTCTTTTAAAAACTTTTTTTAACAATTTTGGTTGTGATTTCATAATAAAAGAATAAGTGCTAGTTAGTCTTCAGAACAGCAATTTAAAAAATTTTTTAAGCCCAAATATTTGAGACATTTTAAGTTTGTAGTCTTGAGTATATTGAACAATTTTAAATTTAAAGCTATTTAAATATGTCATCTGAATTTTTGAATGGAAAGTGTTAGATCATTTTACATTGAAACCTTTCAAATTATTTAGTTACAAATTAAAATCGTACAACTTCAAGTTTTATTTATTTTTTTGATCGTTGGTCACCCCCCACAAATTATTTCTTTTTTGTAAGAAAATAACGCCTAATTTTTGTAAAAACTAACAAATATATATTAAAGGTTCACTCAAGGTCATTTTTATTCAAAAAGCTTGTTCTTGAGTAAATTGACTCTTATTGTTTCCGATTTCGTTCTCTCACTCAGGGATTGTGTTTTTCATAGAAAACATTGAAATGTACTCGTAGTTTTTTCACGTTTATAAAATTATAGTTTAAGGTCACTCGGAGTCATTTTCTGTGAAAAATATTGATTTACAAAGAATATTTGTCAAACAATAGAATGG
>NC_046659.1:24788787-24794762 GCF_010883055.1 Belonocnema kinseyi | reverse complement strand
ATACGTATATTTATTTGTGTGTGTGTTATATCCAAGATGGCTGGTTAACGAACTAGATCTTTCGTTTACGAAACTAAAAGAGTGTACCGGATGCTAATCTAATAGAATGATTTTTTCAAAAGTTATCGCTCTGACAGGCAGGCATAAATACATACAGGCGGAAACTATTTTTGTATTTTCAATGTTTTTTTTTATATATAAAATAAAAACTACGTGTCCTATAAAAAAGTGATTAATAGTAAATTTGTCGATATTTTTTAGGTGTACAATGCTTGTCTTTTTATTTTTTTTCTATCTTGCATTGTTTGACCACAAAATGCAATTTTTGATTTGTTTTTGTGTTTCAAGAGTACTAAAATTACGTTTTTTCACTCGAATTTTTGACATGTTTGACAGTTTCCCAGTTAACTTTGGCTCCACACAGGAGCTGCCAGCCAAACTTATTGTTAGTTTTTAGCATCCAAACAGTCATTCCCCATGGGTTTGAAGAGTAATAAAATGACGTTTTTTCACTCGAATTTTTCACATGTTTGACAGTTTCCCAGTTAACTTTAGCACCACTCAGGAGCTGCCAGTCAAATTCTTTGTTAGTTGTTTGCACCAAAACAATCATCCTCAATGGGTTTGAAGAGTACTAAAATGAAGTTTTTTCACTCGAATTTTTGACATGTTTGACAGTTTCGCAGTTAACTTTAGTACCACTCAGGAGCTGCCAGTCAAATTCTTTGTTAGTTGTTTGAACCAAAACAATCATCCTCAATGGGTTTCAAGAGTAATAAAATTGCGTTTTTTCACTCGAATTTTTCACATGTTTGACAGTCTGCCAGTTAACTTTGGCACCACTCAGGGGCTGCCAGTCAAACTTATTGTTAGTTTTTAGCATCCAAACAATCATTCCCCGTGGGTTTCAAGAGTACTAAAATTACGTTTTTCCACTCGAATTTTTGACGAGTTTAACGATAAATTGTTGAAAAATATACCAACAGCTGTCAGTCAGTCAATGAATTTCGAACTGTTGTCTATGATAACAAAAGAGTCTGAAATTTTAGTGAGTACTAAAATGACGTCCATAGAATTGTCGCGAGCTCTCGGACTATAAAAATTCTAAAAGGAGCGATGAATTGGCTGAAAAAATTTGAATTAGCATAGGAACGTGAGCTTAAACGTTATTGAATTTGAAAGAAAAAGTCGGGAAAAAAATAAAAATAATTTTGTGCGTGAGCACAATATAAAAATTGGAGTATACCTGGAGTATACCTTGTCTCATTTCAGTATATTTTCCACAGATTTAGGGAAATGTGTGTCCACGTGGATTCTAGCTCGAACCCCCGGTCCCCTTCGTGGACAAGCGTGGAACTTTGCCATACCCCCCCTAAAGGGTCCACGTGGTATATGGATGGCCCCTAACCCCATACAGAAAATCATTCACGGTGAATCAAAATAAAAAATTACGAAAAAATACACTTTTTATTAACCGGTCACTTTTCACTTAATGTAACTATTTTTGAACTTATTTAATTACCTTTAAATTTATCCAATTTCACTTTACTAAATTAAAAACAGCTTATAGTTTTATTCAACTTTATTACATTTATTATTTTTTATTTTATTTAATTTAATTTTTATATTTATTATTATTTATTTATTATTTATTTATTTATTATTATTATATTATATTTATTATTTAAATTATTGTCTGCTCTACTTTATAGATGACCCGGAGTCTGGATTTCATGCCGCCAACCGTATATTTTTGGTACAACTCAGTCACCGCATCCTACTTTCTAACTACGCACATGACCCTCTTTCGAGCAAAACCATCCGCTGTGCAGAAATTATAGAGTTTTAGTTGAGATGACATTTAGGTGAATCGAGATTTAGTTCGATTGTGCAGCAACCGGATGTTCGATTCTCTTAAAAAAATCGATTCTAGAATCGATTCTGAACCGGATCATAAAGAACCGGGTTTCTAAAAATCGGAACGAAAGAATCGATTTCGCAAGAATCGGGCGAAAAAAATCGTAAAAAATTATTATTTGTTTATGGGCACGAGATACTTTATCTATAGAGTATATTATTTTCCTCTCATTTTTTGCTAGTATTTATTTCAATTAAAAATTGATGCAGAAAATAGAGAAATAAAATTATTTAAGGTTTTACTTAACAGTACTAAAGTAAGTAATTAAACAATCAAATTGTAACTTGTTTCTAAGAATTTATTTTTCGTCAATTTTTCGTCAATAGTACGGTTTTATTAACAATTATAAATTATACATTATAAATTTTTAGTTGTAATAAATTGAATTTTTAAATACATTCATAAAAAATATAATGTTTAAGTTAGCTTATAAAAAGAAATTACTACCCTACCGACAGGAATCTCTGGGTATATTCTAAAGATTCTCTAGGTTCAGAGAAGCTCAGAGAAATTCTCCGCAGGCACTTAAGTAGATATATTAAAAAGTCCAGGTAGTTCTTTTAAATGTTTTACAGGCTTTAAAATATCCTTTCCGAAATTGAAATAGAAATATGATCATAAATAACAAGCAGAGAGGCTGAAATTGAAATAAGAATTTGATCATAAATAACAAGCAGAGAGGCTATCTCAATAGAGTAGTCGACACTCAAGGGGTCCCTTGTTAAGCTTTCGGATTAAAATTTATAAGTAGAGTTTTTAAATTTCATAGTTAACAGTCTAAAACATAATAATTCGGAATCTACGGGTTTCAATGATTTCAGATATCTAACTTTTTTTTTAAATGGTTAAAATCGGAATTAATACGACGTTTTTCGTAAATGGAATGAGATACGCCAAAAAAGACAACATTTTTTAATCTAACTAGAAAATTGTATATTAGTATATAAGTTATAATTATATATAAGTATAATGAGAAAATTCATTAATTAGAAAAAAAGTGTTAATAATTTGAAGAGAAATTTAAAAAGAGAGATTCGAATTAGCGATGGTCAACTACTGTAAATAACTCTGCCCGCCCGGTACGAATACAAAAGGTGCATTATATTACCGTCGCACCATTCTTAAAAGGGCCTTGAAAAGGACCCAAATCTCTCAGACTATCTCAAAGACTAAATCGTTTCATCTCGACTCAGCTTATAGTTTCAAATGCGCCAGGCTATTTCGCTGGAGAATACTCTGAGATTTCTACCGGTAGGGAAAACACAATTTTGAAAACCTCCAGCAGCAGATACATACTATAGGGATATACGGGCACTTTTATTATCACGGAATGGTCGGCGAGAAATTAGTTTTTGACCAACTAAAAAGGAACGTACAACAAAATAGGTGAATTCTGAATCAAAAAGATGAATTTACAAGGGAGAAGTTCTATATTTTTAACAAAAAACCCAAATTTTCAACAAAATACGGGAATTTTCAAACAAATAATTCTATTTTTAACTAAAAAAGATCAATTTTCAATAAAAAATGTCAAATTTTAAACAAAAATAGAATAATTCAGTTTTTAGTATATAAAAGTTAATATTGAATAAAAAAATGAAATTTCCTACAGGCTATTTAAAATTTTGACCAAAACAGGCGAATTTGACACCAAATATTAAAATTGTTAACAAAAAAGATGAATTTTGAATCACAAAGATTAATTTTCTATTTTAAAAAAGCTTTTTTAACAAATAATAGAATTTGCAACGAAATTAATTTTCAATCCAAGTACAATAATATAAAAATATTTGAAATAAGAAAGAATTCACTTAAGATCTGGCAGGTTCTACACATTATATAGCAGAATCTCTCAGCGATTAACATTTTTTATAGTAAATTATGCAAGACGTTTTTTCTGATATAAGACAAAAAATCGAATTTAGACATCTATGTTAAGAATAATAAAAAACAGATTAATTTTTCACCCATAAAATAATTTTTGCCTAAAAAATTAAGTTTCAATAAAAAACATCAAATTTTAAACAAAAATAGAATAATTCAGTCTTCAGTTTATAAAAGTTAATATTCAATTTAAAAAACTGAAATTTTCTACAGGTTATTTACAATTTTAATTAAAACAGATGAAATTTACATCAAATAGTAAAAGTTTTAACAAAAAAGATGAATTTTCAGCCACAAATATTAATTCTCTATTAAAATTTTTGTTAAACAAATAATAGAATTTTTAACTAATTCAATTTTCAATGCAAGAAGAATAATATAAAAATATTTGAAATAAAATAGAATTCACTTAAAATCAGGCAGGTTCTACACATTATAGAGCAGTATCTCTCAGTGATTAACATTTTTTATAGTAAATTATGCAAGACGATTTTTCTAATATAAGACAAAAAAATCGAATTTAGATATCTATGTTAAGAATAATAAAAAACAGACTAATTTTTCACCCATAAAATAATTTTTAATTAAAAAGTTGAAGTTTCATTAAAAAAATATCAAATTTTAAACAAAAATAAAATAATTCATTTTTTAGTTTATAAAAGTTAATATTCAATCAAAAAAATGAAATTTTTTCAGATTATTTCAAATTTTAATTAAAACAGATGAACTTGACACCAAATAGTAAAAGCTCTAATAAAAAAGATGAAATTTCAAACACAAAGGTTAATTTTCTATTTAAAAAAATTTTTTCAAACAAATAATAGAATTTTCAACTAAATTAATTTTTAATGCAATAACAATATTATAAAAAGTATTTAAAACAAAATGGAATTCACTTAAAATCAGGCACGTTCTACACATTATTTAGCAGAATCAAACAGTAGAAGATTGATAAAAAAAATGAATTTTCAATCACAAAGTTTAATTTTCTAATAAAAAAATTTTTTAAAATAAATAACAGAATTTCGAAGAAATTGTTGATGTGAGTTGTTGGCTTTAGGTTCAGGTGAAATGAAAAAACTTAAGGCGCTTCAAACGGCTGTCAAATTCCCAAGGGGCAAACTAAATCTAAATGGTTGAGTTGTTGACCGCCACATTTTAAGCAATAATACCGGACGGTTCAGCTCGCTTTTTCCCGAAAAGATCCTCTGTGTTGTTGTAGTTTGTAATCGAAAATAAAAAGTTATTTCTCGCTTGAAAATCGCGCGAGCTATACAATGAAACTGTAGTTCAGTAGTCGCAAGGGGCAGGATCGGAAAGCGGGGGACTCTACTGTATTATCACGTGTCCCTCAAACGGCTGTCAATTTGGCTACATCAAAACTACATCTAAACGCATGAATTGTTGGCCACAATAATTTAATCATATTAAAGGCAATTATACCGAATCGTTCAGCTCGCTTTTTCCCGAAAATGTTCTTTTTGTTGCTGTTTTTTGTAATTGAAATTTGAGGTTATTTTTTCTCGCTTGAATCTGGCGCATTGTGTACAGTACATGTGCATATACCATAGACAGGATGCAAGAGCGGCAAGCGGGGGACTTCACAGTTTGCCCAAGTTACTCACCAGGGGTCAGTATTTTAACAAACTTATATCTAAAACAGGTTTCTACGATCCAGTAAAGAAGTATAATATAATTTTTGTTTGTATCTTCACACAACTTTCGCTATGAAATGACTGTATTCATACGTGCATTCATTATCAATTAACGAATTACCAAGATAAATGTTTTAGCAACCAAAAAGTTTTCAACTGTTAAACGTAAAGGAAACAAAGTTTGCAATTTAACATTTTCAAACTTTTGAAGATGTTGAATTTGTAACATTTGTAGTTTAAAGTTGTACAAATGGTTCACGCCAAGGCAAACAAATCATTAATTCAATAAGTAACACAAAAATTGTTATTCATAAATTAGCGAACAAAAGTTAGACCTACTTTATTTACCACATTCATTTTAATTTCTAACATATCTCTATTTCTGTAAGCAATTTTTATTTGCTCTAGCAGTTTTTTTCGATAAATTAAAGAACAAGGAAATACAATATAACACATCCAATTATTTTTCAGACTGTACAGTTTATACAAAAATATATTCACAATTTGTTTATTGTTTA
>NC_046659.1:24777674-24788687 GCF_010883055.1 Belonocnema kinseyi | reverse complement strand
ATATGGTAAAATAATCGAAAACTTTACCGTAAGAAAGTGCTATATTTTAGATGATTTCTAATCATTCAAATAATAAAAACATTACTTTAGTAAACTTTGCACAATTAGTACAATTTATCTATAATCATTTGAATAATAAAAACATAAGACAAGCTATTTTTAAATTGAAGAAAAAATTGAAAGTTGCTTTTCGTAACTTTCATACCAAACGTTTGAAACCGAAGAGCATGAAACAATTATTGGACAAAGAAATTCAGCAATTCATCACGGAAAATTCACATTTTTTCGTGATTTCTTGATACGATTAAAAAAGTATGTTTTGGAAACATAATTGTTTTAAATAAAATATATTTGTTTAAACAGTAAACAAATTGTGAATATATTTTTGTATGAACTGTACAGTCTGAAAAATAATTGGACGTGTTATATTGTATTTCCTTGTTCTTTAATTTATCGAAAAAAAACTGCTAGAACACATAAAAATCATTTACAAAAATAGAGATATGTTAGAAATTAGAATGGATGTGGTAAATAAAGTAGATCTAACTTTTGTTCGCTAATTTATGAATAACAATTTTTTGTGTTACTTATCACATTAATGATTTGTTTGTCTTGGCGTGAACCATTTGTACAACTTTAAACTACAAATGTTACAAATTCTACATCTTCATAAGTTTGAAAATGTTAAATTGCAAACTTTGTTTCCTTTACGTTTCACAGTTGAAAATTTTTTGGTTGCTAAAACATTTATCTTGGTAATTCGTTAATTGATAATGAATGCACGTATGAATACAGTCATTTCATAGCGAAAGTTGTGTGAAGATACAAAAAAAATTGTATTATACTTCTTTACTGGATCGTAGAAACCTGTTTTAGATATGCGATTGTAAAAATACTGACCCTGGTGAGTAACTTGGGCAGACTGTGAAGTCCCCCGCTTACTGCTCTTGCATACTGCCACTGGTATATGAACGTGTAATGTACACAACGCGCCAGATTCAAGCGAGAAAAAATAACCTCAAATTTCAATTACAAAAAACACCAACAACAAGAACATTTTCGGGAAAAAGCGAGCTGAACGATTCGGTATAATTGCCTTTAGTGTGATTAAATTATGTGGCCAACAATTCATGCGTTTAGATGTAGTTTTGATGTAGCCAAATTGACAACCGTTTGAGGGACACGTGAGAATACAGTCAAGTCCTCCGCTTTCCGCTCCTGCCCCTCGCGACTACTGAACTATGGTACAGTTTCATTGTATAGCTCGCGCGACTTTCAAGCGAGAAATAACTTTTTATTTTCGATTACAAAATACAACAACAAAGAGGATCTTTTCGGGAAAAAGCGAGCGGAACCGTTCGGTATTATTGCATTTAGATCAGGTGCTTAAAATGTGGCGTTCAACAACTCAACCATTTAGATTTAGTTTGCCCCTTGCGAATTTGACAGCCGTTTGAACCAACTTAAGTTGTTTCAAACGTTTCTGTGAAAAGCACGCAATATCTTGTAGGTGCGGAATTTTACAGTTGGAAGCATTATTTTTCGATTAATATCTTTGTTGTGAACTAATAAAAAATCAAAATTACTTATTTTTAAATTTAAATTTTGTTTAATTTTATTAAGAAATATTGATAAATCTTGCAGTAATCATAAAACATTATTTTGTTTTAAAGAAGTATAATTGATGAGAAAACAATATCAATGTAGTCAAAAGTTTTGTCATCAATTTTTTATTTAATGAAACAATTTTCAATCGAAAAAGTTGTTTACAAATTATTTTTTCAGTTAAGTATATGTACTTATATTAAATTTGTTATTATTTTATTCCTTTTTTGTTATTTTTTAGATAATGTTTGTGTGAAATTTATCATTATAAATTGTAAGAAACCTTATACAGATGTAAATTGTTTTCAACTAAATTAATTTTTAATCAAAGAACAATATTATATAAAGTATTTAGAATAAGATAGGATTCACTTAAAATCAAGCAGGTTCTATTTATATTTAGCAGAATCTCTCAGCGACACAATTTTTATTATACTCAATTATGTAAGACGTTTTTTCCCATATAAGACAAACAAAAATCGAATTTGGACATCTATGTTAAAAATAATAAAAAACAGATTAATTTTTTACTCTTCTTCTACTTCTTCTTCTTCTTCTTTATTTATAATGTGTCCCCTAAGGGTTTACATGACTTCCATTCCTTACAATTTTTCCGTTTAAATCTATATTTTTGTACACTCTTATCCTTTCTATATATACAATTATTTACAGCTATTTACATAAAGTCTTATATCTAGTTCCTTATTTCTATTTCCTGCGATAGCGCAATTTAGGACTTATTAGCAAGCGAGTGAGCGACCGAACGAAAGCGAGAGTGCAAGCGAGAGGGAGCATGAGAACGTAAACGCATCTTAGTCTACTTAACTTTTACTTTACGATTACTTACAATTTTCACGCTTCTAATCTAAGCGACTTCCGTTTCCTTTTTCTTTCACTTTTTTATACCTCCATTTACCTTTTTTACGTGCATTCTTTCATTCTCCCTCATTCGCCCCTCTAGCAACCTCCAACTCCTTCATCCATTCTTCTCCTAATCCATCTTCCACTAGAATCTTAACCACATTTTCTTGCCAGCTTCATTTATCTTCCATTCCTCTCCTACATCCTTCCCATACATGCTCCCATGGTTCCTACTCCCATTCACATATTCTACACTTTCTGTTCTCTTTTTTTCCCCCCAGTACATCCCCTCCCTTACCTCGTTTCCCAATCTAAATCTTGCTATTCTGGTACACCTGCTCTCTCCCCATCCCTTTTCTAAATACTTTGGCACCCCTTCCTTTTTTATCATCTTATACCATTTATTGTATTTTGATTCTTAAATCGCCCCCCATCTTTCTATTAATTGTCTTTTCCTCTCCCTTTTTTCCAATTCTTCATAGTTTACTCCAGTCCCGTCTTCTATTTCTCTATCATTAAAGAACTCCCTCCTTTCTTCTTCCCATCTCGTTAATTCGATCGCCCTCCCTCTCCTCTCTTCTGCCTCCATCAAACACTTTCTCGCCAACTCCCCTCCCTTTCCTTCCCTCAGCTTCGTCTCAAATTTCCATGCCCTCTTTCCCGCTCTAATACTTAACTTATCCCTTTGCGCTTCTTCTCTCATCATATATCCTGGCGTCCTCCAGTCTGCCCCTAGTTTCCACCTTATATAACTCTCTTGTAAACTCTCAATATCTTTCCTTTCTTTCCATCCTCATATCTCTGCTCAATAACCTAATACCGGCCATACCAGCGTATCAAATAACCACATTCTCCTTCTCCAATTTTTTTAACCTTCTTTATCCTATTCCTCATACCTGTTTCATTAGCCCTGCTGCTTTTTTTTTATCTTTTCTCTTATATGAGCCGTATGATCCCCATTTGTTTGCAAGATATATCCTAAATATTTATACTCTTTGACTTCTTCTAACTTTATTCCTTTCCATCTCCCTGACCATTTTTTCTTCCTTCCCCCTCCTTTTCTAAACCTCATTATCTTTGTCTTTTCTTTGTCTTTTCTTTTCTTCCATTCTTCCCCACTTTCGTTTCTCATCTTTTTTTCCTTCTTACTGTTTCTTATTTTCCTATCTCCCGTTCCTTCCTCTTCTAGTTTCCCTGCACCTCATTTCTTACTATCTGTTCCCTTTCTTCATCCCAATCCCACCATACTCCATCTATCTGAATTCCCCCATACTTAACCCATGTTCTCTTTCCCTTTTTTCTTTCCTCTTCCGCTATTTTCTTTAATTTATACTGCATCTTTCTTTCTACCCATGTCAAATCATCCTCTATTCTCTCTGGACTACCATATAATAACCTCTTCTTTGTCATCACCTCCCTCTTATGTTCCCATTTCTTTAGTTTCACCAGTACCATTATCTCCCCTTTTCTCACTTCCCTTCCTACATTTCGCATTTCCTCTATCTCTACCTTAGCATCAATCCGTTTTAGTACTCTTTTCTCCTGATTTTCTTCATAAATCCCCATTACCTCTAGCATCACTTCTCGAATTTCCTTTAGTCTTTCTTCTTTCATCGACACTTCATTTTCATCTCCGCTACCGTCATCACCCTTACTATTACCGCTTTTCCCTACCCCTCTCCCCTCTCTTCCTTTTGATAAATGCTTCTATTGACCATACGCTTTTTGCTCTTAATCTTTCCTTTTCTATAGTTTTTTTATACTTCCTCCTTGCCTTCCTTTCCTTTATCTCTTCTTTCGGCGTACTGAACACCTTCTGCTCTAACTCTGTTTCTTCCGCGGAGATACTTGCTCCGCTAGCCATTAATCAAATTCAAACTTTCCCGCCTTCTATACTTCCCTGCCTCTACCGTCGCTGTCTGGTACCTGTCTTGCCTTTATTTGACGCTACACAACCCTGCTACTACCAATCCGTCAACACAGTCTTCCCACCCTGTCACAAATCTCCAAACAAACTTCCACACAAATCTGCCTCAATCCTCCAAAATATCTACCTCCCCTTTGCAATCTCACAATCCCTCAATCAGATCTCTCACCTTTCTACACACAAAAAACGAGTAGTTTTCAAACAACAATGGTATAATGAAAATTTTCCTTAAAGGCAGTAAGTTTTGATAAACAAAACAAAAAAAAAAAAATAGTTGAATCCTCAATAAACAAGATAAAATTTTAACAAAGAAAATTAATTTTCTACCAAAAAGACAAATTTTCAACTATAATTATACTTTTTCATCCTAAAATTGTGCAGCTAAATTTTTAATAAAATAGTTGAATCCTCAATCAAAAAGATCAATTTTCAAACAAATATTGGAGTTTTCAAATAAAAAAGATAAATTTTTAATTTAAAATATGTATATATATAGAACCAGAAATAGGAATATTCCTTTTTAGTTAAAAGAATTAATATTTAAGAACAAACAATTAAATTTTCAACAAATTAGTTGAAATTTATTAAAATAGATGAATTTTATAATACATAGTTGAAGTTTCAAACAAACAAATGAATTTTCAACCAAGAAAATTAATTTTATGTAAAAAAAGACGATGCTTGAAACAAGTAATTGATTTTTCAACACAAAAATATCAATTTGTAATACAAAATTTCAATATTTCACCAAAAGTGGGATAGTTAAATTTTTAGTTAAGGTATTTAATTAAAAAAAAGGAATGTGCGACTTAATAGTTTTTTTCTTAATCACAAAGATATATTTTCAATTAAGAAGACTAATTTCCTACCAAAAACACGAATTTTCATCAAAGTATGTGCATTTTCAAACAAATGGTTGAACTTTCAACTAAAAAAGATCAATTTTTAATTTTAAATATCAATTCTCCACCGAGAATGATATAATCCAATTATATTTTACATAAATTAATTTTTGACTAACTATGGGGGAATTTTCAAAAAAATAATTGAACCTTCAATGAAGAAGATAAATTTTCAACCGCGAAGATTAATTTCCTTTTTTGTAAAATACGTTTGAAAACAAATTTCATTTCTAACAAAAAAATATTTTTTTAATATCATTTTTCTATCAAAAATGGTATAATCGACTTTTCTCTTAAATAAATGAATTTTTCCATCAAAAAAGGAATCTTTCACATAATAATAGAATCCTCGAAAAAAAGATAAAATTTCAATTAAGAAATTTATTTTTTGACCAAAAATGACGAATTTTCAACAAAATTCTGAATTTCTAAATACTGTATCAAAACAGATAAATTTATTTCCAAATAGTTCAATCTTTAAAGGAAAAAGGTCGATTTTAAACCAAAAGGATTAATTTCCTATCAAAACAGAAAAATTAAAAAAATTGAATTATTAGGTAAAAACGGTCAATATTCAATTTAAAATATCAATTTTCAACAAAAAATAGTAGAATCGAAATTTCTTTTAAAGAAATTGGTTTTTGACAAACTGAAAAGGATTTTTTTTAAAATAACTGAATCCTTAATGAAAAATATTAATTATCAACTTAGAATATTACTTTTTTACAAAAAATTTCGAATTTAGTATAATAATTGAATTTTCAATCGAAAAGGTTCGTGGTAAACCGAAACATATGAAGCTTCAATTATGAACTTAATATTCAACGAAAAATGGGATAGTTCAGTTTTTAGTTGAATAAATAATTTTTAACTTAAAGAAGTGCAATTAACAAAAATGGCTGAGTTCCCTACCAAAACAGATTGCAATTAAAAATATCAATACATTTCTAACAAAAAATGGAAAGTTAAATTTTCACTTCAATAAATTAATTTTGAAAAAAAAGAATTGTCAGAAAAATGGTTAAATCAGCAAGAAGAATGTTCAAATAGGAAGATTAATTTTCTACTAAAAAAGACGAATTATGTTGTTTTTAGATTACATTTTAAGAGAACTACTTTTTCGTTATAAAAAAATTCTATATTCAAAAGATTATTTTTTAACCAATAAGATTAATGTTTTACAAAAAAAAACGAATTTTCAACTAAATACTTGATTTTTAAACTATAACGGAACAGTTTTTTTTCAAATTTTTGTTGAAAATTTTCAACAATTTAGTTAAATTTTTTTTCTGTCGTGACTAAAATTATTTCTTGGTTAAAAACTCATCTCTTTGGGTAGAAACTTGATTTTCTTACTGAAGATGAACACAATAAAAATGTATCCCTTTTAGTTGAAAATTCAACTATTTTTTTAAAAACTTTCCTTTTAGGGTTGAAAACTCAACAATTTTGTAGATATTTTTCTTTTTTCTTTGTTCGTTCTAGATTCAAACACAACTATTTTGTTTAAAATTTGTCTTTTTTGTTTGCATTCGACTACTTGGTTAAATGTTAAAATAATTGAGTAAAAATGGATATTTTTTGGGTTGAAGATTCATAATTTTAGTTGAAAATTTAATTCATTTGTTGAACATTCTTTCTTTCTTTGGTTGAAAATTAATCTTTTTTGTTGAACCTTTCTCTAATAGTTTTAAGGTTGAACGACGTTTTACAAATTAATTTTTTTGGTTGAAGATTCATTATTTTAGTTAAAAATTTATCTCTGTATAAAAATTTACACATTTTCTTGAAATGCATTTTTTGGTTCAATTCAGCTGTTGTTTTAAAATAATCATATTTTTTAGTTTTTGTTTGAAAATTTATCTACTTATTTAAAAGTTTAACTATTTTGTTAAAATTTTATATTTTTGGATGAAAAAGTAACTATTTGGTTGGAAATTCGTTAATTTTCTTAAACTGAAAATTAAACTTTTCCATTTTCAGGGTAAACGGTTTTGTTAAAAATTTAGGTTTCTGATGAAAGATTTGCATTTACAACCAAATAGTTTAACGTTTAAATAAATAGTTAAATTTTCAACCTACAAATATAAATTTTGAACTAAATAGCCATATTTTCAAACGAAAAAGATTAATATTTGCCAAAAAGGGTTGCGTTAAAAAAAAAAGAATTCTCAATGAAAACGTAGTGGTGGATACCTTAAAACAAAAAGAAAAGATTTTCAACAAAATATTAAAATTTTTAACCAGAGTTGAATTTTCGAACCAGTATGTAAATTTTCAACAAAGTAGTTGAATTTTTAACCTGCAAATATGGATTTTCGAGAGAAAATGTAATATTTAATATTTCAACGAATGCAGATGCTGGCAAGAGATGCATTGTAAAAATAAGGAAACGAATTTTCAATTATAAAGATTAATTTTCTATAAAAGATTAGAATTTAAACCAAAAGTAGCAACGTTACTTTTTCAAACAAAAGATTAATTTATTTTCGAAAAAAAGAATGTTAAAAAAAAAAAAGTAAATTTTCGGACCAAAGAGATGAATTTTTAACTAAAATTATGAATTTTTCAACTAGAAAGACGAATCTTAAATAAATAAATAAAGAATTGTCAGTTAGGAAATAAAAATATTTGTCCCACTTCTTAAACTTTTAAATCAAAAGACTATTTTTCTGTAAAACAGTTATGACACCTTTACCCTCCATCTTCCACCAAAAACCACACTTTTTACAACACCTTCACCCCACATGATAAGTTTTCAAGTATTTATTTGTTGAAAGTGTTATTTTTTATACAAAACTTCATTAATTTCAATGTAATTTAAAATTGAATAATTATTAGTTTAATTTTAAACAAAATATTTATGTTTTTCATAAACTTTAATGCTAAAAGTTCAGGAGAAAGTGGGAAACTTAACTAAGCCCGATATTCGACAATTGGAAGAAATTTGCGTTCAATAATCTAATTTTTTTCCAACTCTGTAAGGATTTATCTACTCTTGTAATCAAAATTTGTACAGTAATCATATATCTCGTTATTCATTACAAATTAGTGTAATGATTTTGTATAAATCGGAATAATGGGGAGACTTAACCATGATTTTTAGGGAAGAGTTTACCAAGTGGCAACAAGCTTATTACATGTATTTTTCTACCTATAAGGTCATTTATTATTATAATAAGCGTTCGAATATTTTGCTAAATTGATTTATAAAAATTGTGGTGTAAAAATGCAAAGTTAATTATTTAAAGAATATGATTATCATCAACGTGAGTTACAAAATTGTAATAAATGCTATTCATCAATATTAGGTGTAAATTAATTTTTAATGAAAAAAACTCATTTGGAATACAATAGTTCAATTTCATTTTCTAACAAAAAATATAAAATTCGTTGAAATCCTATTATGAAAGATTAATTGAAGGGGCGAATGCAATAACCACATTAGCGCTCGAACACACGGAGAATTATTGTCCGCTGAGCAAATTTTCAAAATTTTTTAAATTTGAGTGTAGACCAACAATACTTGTGGACTATTTTATTGCGCATCTTTTTTGTAACTCAAATAAATTTAATGTTAATTTAGTTTTTTATTTATTCAAGGAAAACGAAAATTTTCAACGAAAAAAGAATCAATACTTTTTTGCATTCAGCTCGTCAGATCTTTGTCGGGAATTAATTTTTTTTTTTGAAAATTTTATGTAACATTCTTTAACATATTATACGACATTTGGAGTGTTTACCTTATTTTGAAAACATTTCAGAGCTGTGTAGTGAATTTTCAAAAATATTTTCTTTGAAATCTGGGATGCATGTATATAAACGAGAAAGTTTCGAATTTTGACAACTTCCAGCGAGAAAAATCTTCCTTAGGAATCAAAGAAGTTTTTCCAAAAAGTTTTAGATCTTTTGTCATTAGGGGAAAAAAGTGAGTGATGTGAAAATTATGTACGGCTTGCTAACCTCGACTTGGATCGTACGTCAATGTACGTCAACCCGTGGCGCTATGTTCTCGCGTACCGAGTCGAGGTTAGCATGCCGTACATGATTTTCACATCGTCCTCACTTTTTCCCTCTAATGACTAAAGATCTAAAACTTTTTGGAAAAACTCCTTTGACCTCTAAGGAAGACTTTGTAAATTGTAAATATTTGTAAATTCACTAAACAGCTCTGAAATGTTTTTATAATAAGATAAACACTCTGACAGTCGAAGAATATGTTGAAGAATGTAACATACAATTTTCAAAAAAAAATATCAATTCCCGACAAAACTCTGGCGATTTGAATGCAAAAAAGTATTCCCGGTAAAAAGGCTTACATTAAAAAGTATTGAAAATTTTCATTCATTCAGTGGTAACGTGAGAAATATTGAATACTTCTGGATCCCGTTTTTGTCCTCCCATTTTTAATATCCACGGCAGTTGAAGTTAGCTCTCTAATTGAATCCTTTTCTGTACCTAGCGCTGACAATATTTTGCTGAATACCACAAAGCAACCAAGAATTAGACAAATTTTAATCCCTTTTAATTTTGCAAATGTTGCTACATTTATTTACTATTTTTCGAATAATAATCAGGAAAAAATCTTTTTAAAACATAGCGTCGGTCATTTTACGATGTCAGGATCAATTTCCACACAGAAGGTTCTGGTGAAAAATAATTTTTTCAATTTTTATTATGATTTTATATTGTTTCAATTGATAATATTTGAACAAAGCTGACAGCTCCGATCGGCTTTAAAAGGGATTGAAATCTTATAATTTTTACCGCCTAATAAGAATTAAGAAACGAAGGACAGAAACGGCATTCTTAAGGATTCAAATTTTCTAATACTTTTTAATTCCAGGCTTCGTACCGGGTTGATTCTTTTTTCGTCGAAAATTGTTGTTTTTCTTAACTATCTAAAAAACGAAAAAAACTTCGAATTTGTTTGTCGTACAAAAAAGATGCGCAATAAAATAGTCTACAAGTATTGATGGTCAACACTCGAATTTGAACGATTTTGAAAATTTGCTCAGCGGACAATAATTCTCAGTGTGTTCGAGCGCTAAGGTGGTTCTTGCATCCGCCCATTCATTTACAGTTTCAGATAAAGAACCCATCCCTTGGTGTCTTCTATGATTTTACACTAATATTGTGTAACATTCATTAAATATGTATAACAGAGGAAACATAAGCTTTTGATTTATTCTTTTTCATAAAAAGACAAATAGGCGCGCGCCGTGGCACGCGCAAGAATGCTAGTAGTATTTCTAAATTACTAATTGCAAAATTAAGAAAATGTAGATATCGCAGTTTAATTTTCATCACTTAAAAATGGCAGGGTCAATTTATTTCAATATTATCCAGGAAAAAGTAGGAGGAGCACTCCATTAGTCGGATAGGTATTGTATTCTGGTAGCTGGCGCAAATCAGGAAGTGAGAGACGAGGGCCGCCTGGCTAGTAGGTAAAACTCTGACCGCTGGTGCAATTCATGTGCACCGTGCGTGCCTCTGAAAGCAGGCAGTCTGCATGCAGAAAAACCATGAGAATGAGAGAAATAAAGAATGGTCCATCTCTTTCACTCTTATGCATATATATATTTTTTTCAACGATTGAGGAGATAAAAACTGCATCGCTGAAAGAACTCAAGGCTGTACCATAAAATGATTATGAGAAGTGCTTCGATGATTGGAAAAAAGCGTTTGAAGGGGACAACATAAATATTGAGGAATAAA
>NC_046659.1:24768925-24777574 GCF_010883055.1 Belonocnema kinseyi | reverse complement strand
GTCTCTTCAGTTTTGGGAAAAGAAAAAAGTCACTGGGGGCCAAATCCGGTGAATATGTAGGCTGAGGCATGACTGTGGTGCTGTTTTTGGTCAGAAAATCTTGCACAAGCAACGATCAATGAGCAGGTGCATTATCGTGATGCAAAAGCCGCGAATTGTTTTTTCAAAGTTCCGGGCGTTTTTTCCGAAAAGATAGCATGGTATGAGTCAACCGATATGCCAACATCTTCAGCAACTTCTCTGATGGTAATTCGGCGATTTTTCAACACCATTTCTTCCACTGCTTGAACGTTTTCATCTGTTGTTGACGTGCTGGGATGTCTAGGGCGAGGTCGTCTTCGACATCCTCTCAGCCTTTTTGTCACAGCTTGTACCACTTATACACATTTTTCTTACTCAGAATAGACTCACCGTATGCAACTGTCAACATTTCAAGAGTTTTAGAGCACTGGATTTCATTTTTCACACAAAATTTAATGCAAACTCTTTGCTCCATTTTTTTCGAAAGAAGAAAATCGCCGAGCACACCAAACCCTTTTAAACTTTTACGTCTCTGCCAGGAAAACAACACGAGCTATATATTCAAAACTGTGAACATATAATCGTGAAGAGTGTACTGACACAACAAAACAAAAAATTTAAAACTTGAATGTACGTAGCTCGCGAAAATTGAAAAGTCACCTTATTTTTTGAACACACCTCGTATATCAGTGCTCTTGTGGGTTTGCTGTATGCAGGCTGCTTGCTTGCAGATGCATGAAAGCACCCTTAGTCTTAACTTAGTAGCTGTGAAAAATCTTTGAGATGTGAAGCCGTCTTTAGATTATACAGAATGTTTACAAATGCAACTGTAGTAAAGATATTATAAGCCTAGATGCGGCACGTGTATAGTTCGAGGAACTAATTGTAGACGGCGCTCCCTGCAAAAATTGCCTGATCCCCCCATGCCTCTCAACCCGAAGACCATGCCATCCAAATACTTTGCCCCTGCAATCTTCACCCGTTCAACAAGTCCATCAAATAGCCGATACTAAGTCGGTAAATACTTAAAAATATAAAATGCCAATTTTATATTGAGAATTTTGAATTATTATTTTCAATTAATAAATCAATTATTTTAAATAAATTTTGCATGAAGAAAATATGCAGATGCATAAGATGTACTTTAAAATTGAATTAAAATGTAATTGTCATTTTGCAATTAAAATTTACTGTCTATGAATAATATTATTTTGTTTGTTTTGAGAAAGAGGCGGTAGAAATTCTACTAAATGAAACTATACATTTGAAGAAATTAAAAGTTTCAATTGATAAACATATTCAGTTGAATTTTAAAATAATTAAACGATAAAATTGTATAATAAAATTATTTGTTGTAAAATATTTGATAGAAATGTATGTATCTCACTATTTATGTAAATTATGTCCCGATTTTTCAAATTTAGAAGCCCATAATTTCAAAATTAAAAAAATGTATTTTTGAATTTTACTCGAGTGGTTGCTTAGAATATTTGAATATTTTGCCCTACATTTCTCAATTTAAGCTAAAAGGTCAGAAATTATTGGAAAGTTTCAAAAACATTGATCTCTTAATTGTTAGTTTGTAATAAAATAATCCGTAAATTAATTATTTATTGTCCCGGGCACATTCTCATCGTGCGCTGTGCCTGTGGCTGGCAAGTTTGAGCGCGCCTAGGGCGTGCGTCTGTTCATTTCCGCGATTCGCGCTCAAATTATGTATTCTTTGCATTTGGAATGCTTGAATACAACTTTATCAAAAAGATCTCTTTAGATCGTAGTAT
The DNA here is from genome assembly GCF_010883055.1 of Belonocnema kinseyi. Classification (NCBI taxonomy): domain Eukaryota; kingdom Metazoa; phylum Arthropoda; class Insecta; order Hymenoptera; family Cynipidae; genus Belonocnema; species Belonocnema kinseyi. The sequence continues at coordinate 24,775,772 of NC_046659.1, read as the reverse complement.
TTATATGCGTCTTCATATTCAGATTTTTTTACTTAAATAAGTATAGTTAAAAGATTAAGTTTCTCAAAGCTCTGTAGGCTTTGAGGTACACATTATTATCGTGACACTTGCGCTGCGCACTTGTTTTTTGACAGGCAGTTGTAAAATTGATATTTTCCGAACCACCTTAAAATAAATTAAAAAAATACAATCCTTTTTTCAAACAGTTTTCTCTATCTCGCGTTGTTATGCTAATAATAGGATTTTGGTTTTCATATTATTTTTTTATATATAAAGCAAAATATCCTACGAGTTTTGTTTTGATTTTCTACATATCTCGCGTCTTTTGGCGTAATATTAGAATTTTCGATTTTCTGCATGTATTACTCACGACGAAACAAAATTACGAGTCCTATTGAAAAGTGGTTTAAAGAAATTTTTTAGAATTTTTCAAAACCTATAATTTCTCTTTGAGACTTTTTGTCGTATTTTGCGGCATTTGGTTCAAAATTTGAATGTTGTGGTGTCAAATTTCAGGAAATTCGAATACTTTCTCCATCATAAATAATAAAAATGTAATAAATTAATACAAATTTGTATCACTTTTTTGGTCAAATAACTTTTTTCTATCAATTTGTTATTTAACTTTTATTGTTTTTCCACAAATTTTTCATGTTTATTTTTAATGTCTTTTTTGGGAAAAAAACCAAATTTACGTGTCCTGTCAAAAAGTAATTTATAACAGATTTGTAGCTGTTTTTCGGGTAAACAATTTTTGTTAAATAATTTTTTGGTAACTTGTATAATTTTTTCACCATTTTTTTTAGATTTTAAATGTTATTTTTCGCGAATAAAACAAAAGGTACGCGTTCTATCCAGAAGTGATTATTAACGAATTTGTAGATCTTTTTTGAGATGACAATTTTTATTAATTCATCTTCTTTCGTATCCTGCATAGTTTGACCACAAAATGGAATTTTTCATTTCTCATTATCAGTATAAAAAAATGGTCCCAAAATTGTTTCAAATGCTCTTACTTTTTGAATTTTCATCCAAAATGGCTGTTTAGCGAACTCGTCCTTTCTTTTCGGACTTTTCGGCCATTGCTTTTCGTATACTTTCTGAATCATGAATGATCAGAATAAGTAAAATTAGAGGCGCTTTCATTTTTTTTATTAATATCAGTTTTAAATCATTTGAATTCTTTAAAGTAATACGCTGTTACTTTTCTCTGTAATATTGATATTTTATCCAATATAAATAAAATTGATAATAAATTTTCTTAACCCGTGTGAAAATTCAAGTCGGGGGCTGGCCAGTTTACGGCTGGAGAGCCTGGCTTTAGGCCGGGAGCTGGCCGGGGAGCCCGACTGTGGCCTGGACAAGATCAATTGGGGCTTTACTAGATTTAAATGATTCGGTTTTCAGTTGTATAAAGAGCATGAGTCACTGAATCAGGGGATCAATTTGATTCTTTTTTACTCTAGAATTGGAGCATATTAATATATGAAATTCCACACGCCCAGCACATAGACAACATTAACTATTTTCACGTAGGCGTTGAGAGTTAACATGCATGCTGGTATTCAAACAACTTTATATACAGAGGTAACAGAGGCTCCAGCTTTCCGTCGTACAGAGGTAGATTTGTTCGGTCCTATTCTTATTAAAGAAAAGAAATATTGCAATAGAAGTTTTCTCAAAACGTATGAGTGTGTTTTCATTTGCATGGTGTCCAAAGCGATTCATATCGAACTTGCGACCGATCTCTCAACAGAAGGCTTTTTGGCAGTTTTGCGTAGGTTCATTGAACGAAGGGGAGTACCTTAACACATCTATTTGGACAATAGTACCAATTTTGTGGGTGCCAATAAAGAGCTTCGCGAGATTTACGATTTATTTGAAACTGAAGAGTTTAAACAAGAGATAGGATCTTTTGCTTTATCTAAACGAATAGAGTGGCATTTCAATCCACCTCTATCTCCCAATTTTGGCGGTCTTTTGGAAGCAGCTGTAAAGAGCTTTAAACATAATTTAAAACGCGATTTAAAAGATCAAAAACTCATTTATGAGCAAATAAACACTCTCTTAATCGAAATTGAAGCCATCTTAAATTCTCGACCTTTATACGCTCTTTCAGCTGATCCCAATGACCAGTTAGCTATTACTCCAGCTCATCTATTGATAGGTCGACCATTCAATTTCTTGCCTGAGAAAAATCTAATTTCTGTTCCAGATAACAGACTATCAACGTATAACCTCATCACCAAAGCTCGACAGAATTTTTGGAAAAGGTGGTACAAGGAGTACCTCAAGGAATTACAAACCCGCCAAAAATGGAAAATCCGCCTCTGAACTGAAGGTTGGGTCCGTGGTTACCCTGATGGAAAATAATTTGGGATGTACGAGATGGCCACTGGGTGTGATCCTCGAGGTGTTTCCCGGGAGCGACGACATCGCTCGAGTTGCATCAGTGAAGACGGCCAGCGGCGTTTACATTTGTTCTAATCGTTATTCTGATTTTAATAATTATTTTAATCAAAAAAGCAGTTCTTCCAAAGGAAACTGACTTCATCGCTCTAGTTCTTAACGAACAACGTTCAAACAAACCAAAGAGCACTACCAATCGACGTTGTATCTCTCAAATTTTATTTTAGGTTATCGTTCAAATGTCTGATCTTAGGTTAAGGCTAAATGTAAATAGACGGTTTCGTGTTAACTATCTTTATATCTAACTCTGCTCCATTCGTTGTATGTAGTCCAACTCATATCGCAGTTTTTCCGGGGAGTATGTTCCGTCGCAACATAGAAACTCGAACGGTTGTGAATCCGGCTTTAGTTCATAATGTGAATCCGCCTGAAGGTTCAAGGCGTGCGTGAGTATGCGCGGGCAACCGGAACTGCTCAGGCTCTACTATCGGCGAGAAAACTATAGGCATCTGCCTTTAAAGCTTCACAACTCAGTCAAAAAAATGATAGCGCAACAAAAAAACAGTCATTTAAAAGCTGAAAGTGTTTTACGTTAATGAACTGTTGCGAAGTTTAAAAAATAATAAAAATTGTTGCTTTAAAGTACAAAAATGTGCAACTATATTATCTTCAGTTCTAATACAGATATTAAAGCGATTGAAACTGCAAACTGCAATGGATAGGCCCTGTATTTATTTTCAATCACCCGCAGGGATGTGCGGCCGGCAGTAAAACAAAAAAAGGCCCCCCCGCCTTTTTTTGTTTTACTGCCGACCGCTGGTGCCATTCTTCGACCCCTCGTTCTGAATGCTTGGATGGCCCCTGGGCACGGGTCGAAGAAAGGGACCAGCGGTCGGCAGTAGAGAAAATCTCCCCCCCCTCTGCTTTCTGTCACTTGTTTTCCAACAAAGAAATGTCTAAAAATATCGCTATTTTCACCAAAAATAAGACTAACACATCCTTACGGATGATTGAACATAAATACAAAGCTTATTCATTACAGTTTGCAGTTTGAATAGCTTTAATATTTGTATTAGAACTGAAGATAATATAGTTGCACATTTTTGTACTTTTAAGCAACAATTATTATTATTTTTTTAATTTCTCAACTGCAACTGGTTCACAACCGATTTTCCTCATACTCATGAATTTTTTTAAATTTTTCTTATCGCTCCTTGCATAAGAAATAATCCTCTAAACTTTTCTGTTCTTAAATGTACCCGAAAATCCTTACTTTTTTTTACATTTTTCAGTCTGCTAAGCACAAAAATATTTTCACATAAATGTCTCCAAGCTCATTTAAGTACAACACTTTCAGCTTTTATATGACTATCTTTTTGTTGCGCTAGCATTTTTTTTGACTGAGTTGTTAAGCTTCAAAGGCAGATGCCTATAGTTTTCTCGCCGATAGTAGTCAATCGTTTTCGTTTTTCCGTCGGGTTCGGGTCGTTCAAGAAATCCTTTTTCTACGACAAAATCACGGTGCGGCGGAGCTCCCTCGCGTCCGTTCTCGACTTCAACGAAGTCTTATCATCTGCTTATTCGCAAACCGCGGCCACGCCGCCAAGACTTCATGCACAATTTCTTTTTGAATTCAATAAATTAGGGTTTTTTATGCTGAAGCTTTTTCCCTATTAAAATCAGTTTTCATTTATTCAACGACCCTAACCAGTGAAACTTCAAATCAACGAGGGTAAATACGATAAACAAATTTTCTAAGTAACCTAGGGCAAGGCAAATAGTGATTCAAAACAACAGGGTATCGAAACTACATATCTATTCCTAAATCTAACGACTAGCAGTCTGGAGTGCTAACCACTGCGCTAAACCGACAAGATAAAACTCGTTGAAAAAGCCATCCTCATAAGCTACAGTTCAGAAAAGTTAAAGTCACAAATTTTAAGTTCTATTTTTCTAATTATTTATTATTATGAGGCGTTATGTAAATATAAAATACATGAACTTTTAACAGGAATATCAATAAAATACTTTTTAAATAAATAATTTTAATCGATTACAATTTTTTGTCGCGTGCTGTTTTTTTTCCGCTTTAGACTATTTTACAACTTTTTACAATGACAGGAAATGTAATTTTTTATGAACATTAAAAATTTTTAACGAAGGATATCAGAAATTTAATCGTGAATGTTGAAAATTTCTTAATAATAAAATTTTCTTAACTTTCGTGTAAGGTTTGGTTTTTAGGCGTTTTATACTATTTTACAACGTTTAAGACTGATATAAAATGTAATTTTTTCTGAACGTTTGCAATTTTTCCCAAAGATAGAACTTCGAATTTTTTTCTTTAAAAAATAAAAAAACAGTTCGATTTTCAAAAAAGTATCATTGAATTTTTGTCACAAAATGCATTGTTTGTAAGTCTGAAATCATAAAGCCTTAAATTTGTGGTGTCAACAAGATAGCCATCCAATATATTTTCACGCGTGGAACATCCATGCGGGTATATTCATCCATTTCTTAATGAAATCAGACAAAGTAATTAAGATATAAACAAAGTTTAACAATTTCATTATTGCCAATCAGCTCCTGGCCAGCTACCGTCTGAGTATTCGATCATAATATTTGTCCGATCATACCCCAGTCAGCCCCCGACTGGGGTTTTGCATTAATTTTTTCTAGCGAGTCTCCGACCAGCGCACGGCTAGTATCTTAAAAAGCAAACATAGCCCGGTCAGTCCCTGACCAGAAACTTCATTGTACCAGGTTTAACCGGTGCTATTTCCACACGGGAAATATAGTCTCAATATACTTGTTCTCTGCCATTCTTTTAATTGTTATAAATTCGTTTTCTGTGTCTTGTCGATTTTTCGTTGTGTATTTTTATGCCAAAAAATTTTAAACCATACATTATAAGGATAATTTCATTAAATAACAAAATCGATACTTTAAGGGGCCGCCAGTAAACTGCATTAACAATTGCATGGGGAGGGGGGGGGCATGCTAAAAACTATTGTTCGAACAGGGGTTGGGAGTCAGTAAACGAAAAGTTACGAACTTAGATGACAATTATTATGTTTCTTTATTATTAACTTTAAAAGAATTGTTCTTTTTTTCTCTGTTTTTAAGAAACCCCTTTTTCTCGTTTTGTTTCGGTTAACTGCTTTTTGGTAGAAAGTCTAGTATTATATTTGTGGTTCGGAATTCAACTCGCTTGGTTAAAAATTTTATTATTCAGTTGAAAATTTTATTATTCTGTGAAAAATGCTACTATTTTGTTAAAAAGTCATCTTGTTTCGTTAGGAATTCAGAAGCTTGGTTCAAAGTTTAACTACATTGTAAACAAATTAATCCTTTGGTTTAGATTCACCTCTTCAGTCGAAAATTTAATTATTCTATATTTTTAGTTTTTAGTTGAAAATTCAACCTTTTTAAAGGTAATTCGTCCTCCCGGCTTTAAAATTAAAAAATGGTGTTAAAAATTAATATATTTTGTTGAAAGCTCGTCTTATTTTGGTAGATCATTAATATAATGCTGCAAAATTCCTTTATAAGTTTACAATTTAATTATTTGGTAGAAAATTCATTTATTTTGTTGAAAATTCATCTTTTTGGTCGAAAATTAAATTTCTTTATTTTTTTTTATATCGTCTTTTTATTAAAAATGCGATTGTTAAGGTCTAAATCAGTCTATTTTGATTAAGGATTTAACAGTATGGTAGAAAATTAAAGTAGGATTCGTTTGGAAATTAACTTTTTCGTTAAAAATTCATATTTTCGGTTTTAATTAAACTATTTGATTAAAAATGAAACTATTTTAATATATTTTGTTGCAAATTCGTGTTTGTTAAATCTAGTTTTTTTAAAATCATATTTCTGCAAGATTTACCTCTTTGGCTTAAAATGTAACTTTTTTTGTTGACCATTTCGTTTTTTTTATGTTCAAAATTACTTTTTTCTCTGAAAATTGCAACTTGTCTATTCTTGATTAGAAATTGATTCTTTATAAGTTGAAAATTCAACTATTTGGTAGAAAATTCATGGAATTTGTTAAAAATTCGTCTTTTTGATAAGAAAATTAATCTTCTTTGTTGCAAATTCATTATATATTTCGACCTTAAATCTTAGGAATTAAAAGTGTTTCATATTGCATTCAGATCAATTAAAAGAGATTGAATTATTTTAATTCTTTGGAATTCTTTCCTTTTCCATTTTTGTGTAAGGGATCGTCCATATATTACGTAAGACATTTTTCTTTTGTTTATATCGCTGTGTCCTTTTCAACTTCATAAAAATATTATTTTCGTCTTTATTCAAACAACAGAAAAACGTCTTACGTAATACGAGGGTAGTTCAATAAGTCCTTAGAATGAAGTATAAAAACAATTTTTTTTGGGTAAATTTTTTTTTATTTTTCAACATAATCTCCTTAGAGCTCTAT
>NC_046659.1:24764958-24768825 GCF_010883055.1 Belonocnema kinseyi | reverse complement strand
TCATTTTTTATCTCATATGGAGTTAAACCCTTTAAATGAAAATGTTTGATTACCGCTCTGAACTCGTTTTTTTCCATTTATCTTAACGAACAATTTTTTTTTCAATTGGTTATAAAAACACGTAAACTCAGAAGATGTGGACTGTGACTGCACCATCCATCTAGTCGGGAGTGGTGCTGACTGAAAACAGATGATTTGGAGCGATTCGCGCGCCATCTGTTGGTCATTCTAAGGACTTATTGAACTACCCTCGTATATGGACAATCCCTAATAGCCTTAGTTTCTGAGATGCACCCCTATATGCCTTATATTTCTTTTGAATTTTGTTGAATTCTTCTATTCTTTTAATTATTTTGATAAATTATTTGGATTTCTTTGAAGTTGTGAATTCTGATGAGCATAAGAATTCCAAGTGGTTAACTGCCCTCAAACTTTTAAAATTAAATTTTAATCAAATTGAAATTCATCATTGTTCTGAATTTTCGATTAAAAATATAATTTCCACTTTAATACAGTTCAAGATTTTTTTTAATTTGTCTTTTGTCTTTCTATTTTATAGATTTTTCTATCAGATTTTCTAGACTTGTAGACATAAAACCACTTTGTTTTCATTAAAAGTATGATATTTAATCGAAAATTAAAGTTTCAGGTCTTACTTATTTTGAAATAATAAAACTGAAACAAGATTTATTCTATAATAGAAAATTCTAGAAGGTATTACAAGGACAAATGTCGTGTCTTTCAAATAAAATATTAAACTATATTAAATTAAAAAATGAGAAGAATAAAAAGAAAAAGTAAAATCTGAAGACCAATTCAGTGACATATTAATGACAGAATATTGGAAATATTTGAACAACCATTTGTTATGTATACTGAAATTTCAGTACTAATAACGGGATTGCTTTCGGTACACTGCCAATTTGAATTTCCCTCCATGAAACGATCTTATTGAAAGAGAAATATTAAAATTAATACAAAAAAGAATGGTCCCAATAATTAGTAAAGTAAAAAATGTATCCTTGATGGCAGGAAAAATATATAAATTTTATAAAGTGCAAAGATTCAATTTAAAAGTAATTCTGGCTTTTATTATTATTTATCTGGAAAAGATGCAGGCAGAATAATTTGTTGTGATTCAAGAAAAATGCGTTATAAAATAATGAAAACCTTAAATTGCATAATTGACTAAATCAAACGTAAAATTTTATTGAAACTTTTCAGATCTATGCAAGGCATAGTCTAGTCACTGATTTTTGTAATTAATCACATTATGAGAAAAAAGATTATACGTTTCAAATAATAATGAAAAAAACAGAATTTTAATGTAATTTTGATAAATAATTAAATGAGCACTGAAAAACTTAAAATTTTCGTCGGAATTAAATGTAAATGGTCAATTCGAAGCTTCAATTCACTATTTTTGTAAAAATTATATTTTTTAAATAATTATTCATATTTCACTATAATTCTAAAATATGAAAAGAATTGTTTTAAACTTATGTATATAGTATCTCGAAAATTTCTCTTTTAAAAGAAACCGGATGAGGAATTAATTTAACTAAACTTTATGAAATTTTTAAATTTAACTAAATTCTGAAACTAAAATTTATCTTAATTTCATTTAAATTTTAAATCTAGTTTAAAAAAATAATTTTTGAAGTTTCAGTGAAAATCGAAAGTACGAAAATAATTTTAAAAAATTTATTTAGTATCTCGAAAATATCCCTTTTATAAAAAGAAACCGTAAAAGAAATTAAATAATTTTAAACCGCTGGGCACCACGTATTTTTCGAATAATTATTGAGGACCAGTATATGAGTCAAAATTGACACGAAATTTCAAACATCTTTTAAATATGTCTTTTAAAGACTAGGTAAGGGCGAAAGCAATATTGTCATTTTTTATAATTTTATGAAAGAAAATTCGACAAAAAATGTGAAAAATGGCAAAAATGACTTTTTTCTGGTTTTTAATGTTATTTCTTTCATTTTTAGAGTAATTGAAAAAAATAAGCGAGTTTCATCATCCGTAGACTTTGCTCTACAAACGTCTTTAAGTGGTTTTTCTATTTTTTTTCAAAAATTATGTTTATCTCACCGATTGAATGTGCCCTATGTGATGAATTTTAATTCTTACATTTCGGGCTGTTATTTTTTTTCAATTGCACTTTCTCAACAAACTATGAGTTGCAAAAAAAACTATTGCGAGTATTCTGTAACCTTCTGTGGGGAATTTTAGCGTAGAATCCGAATTTCAACAATTTAAAAGTTGATTTTGCTGGTTTTTTTTTTAGTTTTTTAAAAAGGAACCGAATGGGGACCCAATGGGGTCTTTACGCGTACTTCATTCGGTTCCTTCGGTCCGCCAGGGAAAAAACACGAAAAAATTGTGCGGGGACGTCCGTTAATATGTTCGTTATCATTTCCCAGATTATGATGACAAAATATTTTTATCCTAGGAAAAAAGCCGGGTGAATATAACACTGAAGAAATTTATACTAATTTCTAAGCGCTATGCAAATTAATCACATTTTGCTAAATTAAAACTTTTTTGAATTAATCCACAAAAAGTGTGTGGGGACGTCCGTTAGCATGTTCGCTATCATATCCCAATTTTTTGGAACAAAATATTTATTATTCAAAAAAAAAGCCGGGGGAACCTAAAACTGGTAAAATCGACAATTTTCTAAGTATCACATGCCCTTAGGGAATTATTTTCAATGAATCAGTCAAGTAACTTTTAATCTACCTTTTTCTAAAAATTTGATTCATTTATAACATTTGAAAGTATTCCAGGAAATTTAAAAATATATTTGCAAATAATTTCAAAACCAGAATGCAGATGCTCAATTCACATTGAAAAAATGTACTAAAATAATGTAATTGGAAAGGAGGTATTAAAAACATTTATAAACGTTTACTATAAAAATTATGGTCAATATTCAATTATATAATACTTGAAGTAAATAATGATTTTATGTTACCTAATTAAAAGAAATTACAATTTAATCTTTATGTAATTTAATATTTTGAAAAACATCAGCTAATCATTAATTAATCTGTTCATAACGTAAAATGTATTGTGGTATAATTTTCATTTATATATTGAAATTATTTTAGCTTAAATTTAAAAAAAAATTTTCACTTTAATTTCTAAAAATTTGATGTTTTAATAACCCTTAATAATAATGTCAAAAACATTGAAATACAGCAATACAAACATATATATATCCCGAAAGAACCCTCGTTCGGTTCGGTTTTGATTCCTCTAGAATCAAACCGAAGGGCCTATGACAAAGCCACCGAACGCGTCCTCGGGTTGCGGATAGAGGGTCCCTGTACCAAGGGTTTCTGCTAAATATGGTTACAAAAATAAATAGGCAGTCGCGGACAATTGTCCAGGGGTGGTTCCAAAGGAATTAACCCCCAAGCGGAGGTGTGAAGACCGTGCCGAAAGCTGAATGGCACCTGGGTGAGGTGTCTAGAACGGTGACTCTGGGATACCGGGCGACCTCTCAGAGTACGCAGCCTTATCCTTGCATGCGGGGCTCTACGAGGATGGACGAACCCCTTTCCCTAGCTTCTCGTGGGAACAACAATGACAACACCAAACATAGTTGTAGTAAGTGCGGTTCAAAACAACAGAACGCACAGGGCTCCCGACAATGGGTCGGCCAACAATGCTGACCAATCTAGAGCTGGGGGAGCCAATGAAAATGGATTGAATGCGATGAATCGAAAGGATCTCGCGACCTTTGGGTGCACGGAGCAACTGAATCACGACTTGCTAGAGTGCTACGATGCGAGTGTGGCCCGTGAACGGGGTTACATGGCACGGCTGCATGCTCTGTGGTGCGAGAAATAC
>NC_046659.1:24741613-24764858 GCF_010883055.1 Belonocnema kinseyi | reverse complement strand
TATTTGAATTTATGTATGTATGTATGCAAGCATTCAAATAGTTTGTACTTCAAAATTTCTTTCAAATTTGAATTTTTATTTCTAAAAATCTGATTTATGAATAACATTTCAAATTCAGTCTAGAAATCATAAGTTTTTATAGAGTGAATAAATAATTCGTTGAACAGTTCATAACATAAAGAGCATTATTGATGAAACAATAATTTTTATTCAAAAGTTCTAATAATTTTTGAACTATATTTTCTTTAAATTTGATAATTCATGGTTATCTATATTTTTTTTATCACACCATTAAGCCATTTCCCTTTCAGAGTAGGCGTGACTCACTCGGTGGGGAAGGGAGTAATGTGAGGGATGGATATAAAATTTTCAGATTGATCCAGAATTCTCGTGATATTTATTTAAATAACACGTTCCTTCCGCAACCCTGCTCCGACCCTGGTTGCTGATCAGTCTCTCTAGCAATCACCCCAAACGAAAACCCACACAGAGTCGTAATGTAAGGTTCCCCACATGGGTTCATTAGTATCCAAGGTCTTTTGTTTCAGGCGTCATTCACTCTACAGACACTCTTTTTATTAACTATTGGTCGCCATATTTTTCTGTCTTAGCATCTTATGTCTCTTCTAAGTAGGTTTTTATTAACACATCCTAACCATTCTTTCCGCGGTCTACCTCGGGGCACGCTGCCATTTACTTTACCTTGATACATTTGTTTCGTTAGTCGTTCATTTGGCATTCTCTGAACATGCCCGAACCATCTTAACCGATTTCTTTCCCATGCCTCGCTACCATGTAGTACAATTGGTACACATATAGAGTTTTGTATTGCCATTTTAGCTTTATTTGATATATTTTTACTTCTGATAAGGTGCCCTGCTCTACCAATAACCTTTGTACCTTCGTTTATGCGTCTATCTAACTCCTCATCTATCTTCCCGTCCCTAGTAAATAAGCTACCAAGGTATACTTACCATCTGCGAACGCTAGCCCAAGTAACCCTTATGGTTTCGAGATCCACACCCTCTTCGTCAAAAAGAGGCATTCTTAAACGCTTGTCTATGAATAATACAAATAAGCATGAAGTCATAACGCATGCTTGTCTAACTCCTTGAAGAATATCGAAACAGTAACTCACATTCCCATTTACCCTTACACTCGCTGGGCTACACGTATATATTGTTTTTATAGCTTGTAGGATCCATCCATTGACTCCATACTCTTTCAGGACTTCCCAAAGTTTACTTCTATCTACCCTTGCAAAAGCTTTTTCTATGTCAACAAATGCACAGAAAACATCAGTGACACATACTTTTTCAATTGAGTTTTCTAACGCATCGTGTTAAGCATAGCGGTTGTGGTGTCCTATAGCTTCATTTCTGAATTGTCCCCTAAAATAGTCTCTGAAAGCCTCTGGTATTCCGTCTGCATCATATAGCATTTCCCCGTTACTATTTCTCATGTTGACAAATTCTGTACTTTTTCTTGCCTTCATTTTTTATACAGCAGTTTCTTGCTTCCTTCAAAGTCGTTTTGTATTTTCAAATTATATCTACTTTATATTTTTGTAAACTTAAACTTAAATTTCGGAATGTTTTTATTGCTTCTCAAATGATTCCAGAAAATTTAAGTTTGGCACGTAAAGTGTCAGCAAGGAGGAAGAAGTGAGCCGAAAATTCGGCATGTTTTACAGAAAATCTTTAGTTTGAGTCTATTTTAACAGAAAAGCTGAAGAAAGTCTTAACAGAGACAAACTCCCCTTGTTCTCTCGATATAAATTAGTAATTTGAGGACTATAAAATTTCGAGAAAGCTGGACGGATTAAGTGACCTTTTTCGGATGAAGCATATAAAACTCAGGTCTCAAGGCTTGCTACATTTATGAAGGGCTGTTAGCTTTTCTTTGCTTTACGATGTAATTGCCATTAAGCCGATGCTTTTACAATGATTCTGGTAGCATTTTATTGAAAACGAGTTTTAGGATTAAAAATGGGAATTTCCCAATTTAGTAGCGTACCTGCCCAACAAAACGAATAGGGTTTGGTTTCTTAGTTCTTAGTTAGAAGTTCTTAGGAATCATACGTTTTTATAGAATAAATAAATAATTCGTTAATCAGTTCACAACATAAAAAGCCCCAAACAATGATTTTCATGGAAACAATCAAATTTGTTTTATTTTACATTTTCTTAAATTGAAACCTTCATTTTTTATTTGCATTTATTAATAATCTGTTGAAATTGTTCCAGGCAACTTAAATTTTATTATAATCAATTAATAATTAATCAATAATATAAAAACATAAAAAGCATTAAAGAATTATTTAAATCGAATTTTTCGGATAATTTTTACTTTATATTAATTTTTTCTTAATTTCGTTAGTTAAAATTTAAATTAATAATAATATTTTATACAAATTTTAGAAAAAACTAAAACGTATGCATATATAATTTTGAAAATTAAATTCAGATAATCATTTCACACCATCGCAAACATTAAAAAAAATTATATAATTATAACTGATTACAATGAACAGGTTTGAAGAAGAAACAAACTTTTAGTATACAAATTGTAGCCGACATTCAATTACATACCCTAAAGTAAATAATCAAATAATGTAACCTAATTGAGAGCAACTAAAATGCAATCCTTACGTATTTTAAAATTGTTAAAAAAAGTAAAAATCGAGTAATAATGAATTCATCTGTTTAGAACATAAAAAGCTTCAACAAATATGTTCATTGAATCATTCTATCAACGAAGTTACGTTACAAGTTACTTAAAAACCCCTAAAAGTTACAAATAACGTGACTTTTTATTAACTTAGTTACTTGTAACAAGTTACTGCACAACACTAATTATAAGCTATAATGGAATGATTTTATTGAAAAATCGGCTCTGTGTGCTTCAAGATATAAGAATGTAGATGACGTAAGAAAGGATTCAAAAATATTCAACCCTTCGGCCCGAAAAGTAAGAATCGAGTACTTAATTGCTAATCATCTTACAAGAAAGTATTTTTAACATTCGTTGATTGTGTGATCAATTGCACAGAGCCGATTTTTCAATAAAATCATTCTATTATAGATTATACGTGCCGAAAAAGCGCATATTCAGCTAACACTGCGGGTTCCTACTATGCTTCTTCTCTTTCTTAGTCTTAATACGAATATAAACATTTTCTCGAAAAAATGGCTCTGCTTGCTTCGAGATATGGTTATGTAGATGAGTTATGTAAAAAATTAGTCAACAAAATTAAACTATTCGGCCACAAAATTCAGACGCGATAGTCATTCCGATATCCATAATAACAAGTGAACAGAAGAATCAGGAAAATTGTTTAACGTGTGCAGGAATAATGAATCGAATCAACGATTTTCGACGAATAAAATAATCTTTCAGAATTCCGACGACTTACAGGGGCAAACAGTTGTGGAAATATGTAATAATCGTTTAGTCAAGTCAGACTAAATTCCCTAAAGACGTCCATTATTCCTGCATACGTTAAGTAATTTTACTGAATCTTTTATGCAATTGTTGGCAATTATATAAATAAATTGATTTTGCACATAAAAAAAATGAATCCACGGTTTCATAATGACAGGTTTTGTAAAAGGACCGTTATCTCATAATAATGAAAGTGTTAGTTTCTCGTTATTACGGAAATCAGAATGACAATCGCGTCTGAATTTTGAGCCCGCACGGTTCAATATTTTTGTCTAATTCTTTGTATACCTCATCTGAATAACCATATCTTGAAGCAAGCAGAGTAATTTTTTGAATAAAATGTGTATATTTTGTTTAATAATCAAAAAGGGAAGAACAGTAGTAGTAACACGCAGTGTTAGCTGTATATGCATTTTCGGCGCGTATATTCTAGATTGCAATCTATAATGTAATGAATTTATTAAAAAATAGTCTCTGCGTGCTTCAGGATATGAGAATTTAGATGATGTATGCAAAAAATGAGTAAAAAATATTCAACCGTGCGGCCTACAAATTCAAAACAGAATACTCGTTTCTTTACAAACTACCACGTTATTACTTCAAATATTACACGAATTTCATGAATCTTTTTTTCAATTTATTGCAACTATTAAAATAAATTAATTCTGTTTATTAAAATCAAATTAATCAATGATTTCACAATGTCAGTTTTTCTAACTGGCCAAAATCTCGTAACAATGCCCGGCATTCATTCGTTCCGTGTCATTCATCATTCTGCGGGGAGTCTTCTAACTTGAGTTTGACGAGGGTGAGCAGGCTCGCTATGGACATGCATGTACAGCTATCACTGAGGGTCACTGCTATTTTTCTCTATTGTTCTCAACGAATTTTATTACTACACAAAATATAAACATTTTATCGAAAAATCGGCTCTGCTTGCTTTGAGATAAGGTTATTTAGATGAGGTATGCAAAAAATCAGACTAAAATATTCAAACGTGCGGCCTCAAAATTCGGACGCGATTAGACATTCTGATAAAGGGCCTTAAGTTCTCTTGTTCTAATTATTTATTATTAGGCGACGTTTCTAAATATGAAATACAAGAAATTTCAACGCGAATATCAATGAAAAAATTTTTAATAAATGATTTATATCGATTACAATTTTTATTCGTGTGATATTTTGTTCTTTCCCGTTGTAGACTACTTGACAACATTTTGCAATGACAGGAAATGTAATTTTGTATGAACATTAAAATTGTTTAACGACGGGACTTCGAGATTTGATCGTGAATGTTGAAAATTTATTAATAATAAAAATTTTTTAACTTTCGTGTAAGGTTTGGGTTTTAGGTGTTTTATACTACTTTAAAACGTTTAAGATTGATATAAAATGTAACATATTATCGTTGTTTTAAAACTTTTGCCATTTGCTTTTCATATTGCGTATTAGGTATTATTTAAAATTTATGATTAACCGTTTACAAAAGTTCAAACGATTATAAATGTAGTATCTGTATGTTTTTTATCGTCATTAATTTATAGTTTTATTATCATCTCCATTTGAAAATGTTTACTGTACATTTATAGCGATTCGAGATTTGTATACACATTCATTTCTTAATGAAATCAGAAAAAGTAATTAAGTTATAAACAAAGTTAAATAATTTTATTATTGCCAATTAGCGCCCGAACAGCTACCATCTGAGCATTCGATAATAATATTTACCCGATTAGAGCCCAGTCAGCCCACGACTGGGGTTTGAACATAAATGTTGCTTAGCGAGTCTGCGCTCAGCGCACAGCTAGGCTCTTAAACAACAAACATAGCCCGGCTAGTCCCCGACCAGAAACCTTGTTGTACTAGGGTCATTCCGAAAAATTACTTCTTTTAAATGGAGGTACTTTAAATGTTAAATTATGTAACCTACAATTAAATAATTAATGTATGTTACTTAAATTCAAGAAAATAAATTGCAATCTTTATTCAATTTAATATTACTTTGTCTGATTTCATTAAAAAATGGATGCGTATACCCGCATGGATATTCCACGCGTGAAAATATATTGGGTGAATATTTTTTTCACACACAAATTTTAAGGTTTCATGAAAAAATGCAAATGTTCAGAAGAAAATTACATTTTATATCAATCTTAAACGTTGTAAAATAGTATAAGACACCTAAAAACCATACCTTACACGAAAGTCAAAAAACTTTTATCATTAAGAAATTTTTAACGTTCATGATTGAATTTCTGAGTTCCGGCGTTGAAAATTTTAAATGTTCATAAAAAATAACATTTCCTGTCATTGTAAAAAGTTGTGAAATAGTCTAAAACGGGAAAAACAAAATATCACGCGAAGAAAAATTGTAATCGATTTCAATGATTTATTTTAAAAGTATTTTACTGATATTCCTGTTAAAAGTTCATGTATTTTATATTTACATAACGCCGCATAATAATAAATAATTAGAAAAAGAGTACTTAAAAGTTGGTAGTTTAACTTTTCTGAATTGTAGCTTATGGGGATGGGTTTTTCAACGAGTTTCAACTTGTCGGTTTAGCGCAGTGGTTAGCACTCCCGAGTGCCAGGCGTTAGATTTAGGTATAGATATATGTAGGCTCGATACCCCGTAGCGTTAGAAACTTTATTTGTGATATAATGTTTACAAATGTAATATATGTATTTACTCTAAACAGGAATGTTAATATTTAAAGTCAAAATACTCGCAATCATTGAATATTTATTTTTAAAATCTTTTTTGTGTCTCAAATACTACGTGAAAATAGTTAATGCTGCCTGTGTGCTGGGCGTGTGGAATTTTATATATTAATATGTTCCAATTCTACATTAAAAAAGAATAAAATTGATCCCCTAACTCAGTGACAGATGATCTTCATACGATTGAAACACGAATTATTTAAATCTAGTAAAGCAGCAATTAATTTTGTCCGGGCCACGGTCGAACTCTCCGGCCAGCTCCCGGCCATGCTCCATGGCCGGACGCTGGCCAGCGCAGCGTGACGATGCTGGTCGGATTCCGACCAGAAACCCCGGCCAGCTCCCGACGTAAAGCCAGGCTCTCCAGCCGTAGACTGGCCAGCCCCCGACTTAAATTTCCACGCGGATTTCTAAAATTTTTATTTGTTACTAAACTCTTCAACTTATTCCAGAAAATGTGAGATTTAGTAAAATCAGTCGATAATTAATTAATCACTTCACATCTAAAAATTGAGCCAGAGGTATCAAATTTCTGCTCAAATTAGTATCCTATGCTACGTTTTGTTGAATAATTGCAAAATTTTGATACATTTCTTTTAATGTTTAATAAATTTCCATTTGTTTAAACAATATTTATTTCCTCAAGCAGTTTTTGTCAATAACTAAATTCATTGATATTCTTTAAAAAAATGAAAACTAGCTGCACCAATAAAAATTGTTTAAACAATGACATGACGTTTCTTACAGAATTTAATACTGCTGAAAATCATTCAATATTGCGTTCAATTCAGGAAATACTATTATAAAAATATTTCTGTAACAATAATTGTTTAAACAAATTATTTTTTTTAACAATTATAAATGGTACGTATACTATTTTGTATACACTATACAGTCAGAAAAAGTAATTGTACGTGTTCCATTTTCTTTCATTTTTCTAGTTATCGAAATCTCTAGCTGAATCTTCAGAAATGTAGAAAATAAACAATAAATAATTGTTTAATCAATTAAATCATGTTTTTATAAAAAAGTAATCGTCTAAAAAATGGCCAAATATTGCTTAAACTGAGTTTAAAAATCATGGTAAATATTTAAATTGTCCATAAGTAATTTTTTACATGAAAAAGACGACGGAAATTCTTAAAAAGTATGAATAATATGTAAATAGTACATTATGTACCTAGGTGGAGAAGAAAGACTTTTTCGACGAGTGTATGTTTTTAGTACAAGTCGAAGACGTGTAATGAAAACGTTGTAACAAGACAAATTTTTGAACTCCATTTATTTTATTTAGTATTTGATTTTTCGTGGCGAAATCTGTTCTCTTGGCACGTGGCACAGTACTCCAAGTGCATATTTAAGCTTAATTTAAGAATTTAGGATTAACTTGTTCAATTTTTTGTTGTTTTTTAATTATTTACGACCTTACCTCATCGATATTCTCAGCGAGGGACAACGAGGGATTTTTAGAGCTCTGTAAGGCCTTCAGAGAACTGGAATCTACTTGCTGCTGCTACTCAAAATTAAGAATCGAGATTTGAATTTGAATCTGGTTCCCGCCTTTCCGTATGCTGTCTCCAATATTCCCGGAACCTGGATGGAAACCTGAGATGCCTCCAGAACCAGGGATGACTCAGGATCATTTTTTCCAGGCTTTGGGAACGAACTTAGTAGCCAGGAGCTATACTTAGGTCTGCACCAGTAATTCTTTTGTGGGAGGAAGTCCTCACATCCCTTAACAGAGCCCTTGACGCTTAAAGTACTGGACCGAGAGCCCAGTATACTCCAAGACTCCCGCAATGAGGATGAGAAGCAGGTCTGATTGTCCTAGACTTGTTGCCGTATGTTTTGCCAATGCAGATACTCTCGCTCCAGAGAGGACGAGAGCTTCCTCATTTACCGGAAATGCAACGAATCTGCCCTGTAGATATTTTTGTTTATTAGTTACAGTGCACTCATTGAGCCGCCTCTGCATCCTTCTCTCAAACTGGTACCACGGGCGGAGAGAGCGGGTCGAGATTCGAACTAATGAATTCCAGGACAGATCTTTACGTTTCGGCACTCACAGAATCCGAAAACCATGAAATTGCCATCGGTGTCTGTCTGTATTTCTGTATGTTTGTATGTATGGTTACCTGAATGTTGTAGCCACGCTAACTTTTGAACGACTTGTCCAATCGAGTCCGCATTTGATACACTTCTGAAGTTTCCCAAAATAAAGGCTAAGTTCGTTAATCAGATATTTCGAACCAAAATTAAAAAAGTGAGTGCATTTTCAAAATTTCAAAATTTTTGTTTTTGAAATTTTATAAATTTTGGTCAAAGTTTCTTATAGATAGGTAAAAGACTTGCAAACTATCCAAATCAAATTTTTAGTTTTGATAAAAATTAGAAAAGTTATATACTTTTCAAAAATTTGAAAATCTACAAAAAATAGAAAGAATTATTTTTTTCGTAGATCCAAAAATATTTACTAGATACCAAATATATATTTTAAAACGAGTTTCAAGGGTTGCCGGTAAATAGGCAAAACCAGTATCTCCTATGCTGTCCTTCTAAAAAAGAAGCATAGCACAGGAGAAACCCTATAGCGCAAACTCCATCCACTCCCTCCTCGACTACGTTACGTAAGCTCGAGAAGGGAGAGTTGGGAAAAGTACTATAAAAAGGGCAACCCAGCTTAAAAATGGTCTTCTGGATCTTGTGTCTGAAAAAGCACAGATCGCAGAAGCGAGTCAGTAGGAGAAGCCCAGAGCCTAAAAACCTCTGGAACTTGTCCGATAATTCGGTCTTTTAAAACAATAAAATTTCAAAATTTTGAAATCTTATTCGCATTGATTTCTCTCTAAGAGTTCCCAGTAGGATAATCTGCCCTGAACCTGTCGAGACCAGAGATTCAATTTTCAAGCGATCCTCTGCGAGTCAGAATAAAATCTTAGAAAATTATTATTATTTCTTAGATTGTCTCCGAGTTAGCGAGCTTTAGAAATTCTTTCAGGGCAAAGTCCCTTGGCTAAAATTTATTAAGAAAATTTACAGGCAGTGGCCTTACATTAGACAGATTTTACCCTCGAAAGTGTCTACTCTGCATTCAGTGGGCGACTACAGGTAAAATCCCTGTAACTCAGTCAATTGAACAGAGTATAGATATTTAAGGCCAATCGTTCACTCCACAAACCGTGCAAGAGAGACTTAGAGACTTCAAAACCTCTATACCCTGTCGAGAACACGTTTTGTCGAAAGAAGATTTGACAGAGAGATAAAATTCTCTAGAGAGATAGCACAGCCCAAGTATCGGTAGAAAGATTTTAGTGAAGGCTCGTAGGCAATCGCCCCCGCATTTCCGGCCCCCTGAGTAGACGGAACAATAGAGCGACCGTTAGACCGAGTGGCCCGAGACCCTCGCTACGCAATCGAAGCATCTTATAAAAATATAAAAGAACGTATAATTAGCCATCAGATTTAGCTGGGAGTTCCCCATAGATTATCTGCGAAGGCTATAGTCTCATTTCATTACATAAGGGATTAACCCTCTGAAAATATCAGGTGCCTGTTGTAAAAAGGCTTACAGTTGAGACAAGAAAGTGTCAACGATCTTTCCTATAGAGTATAGTTTAGAAAGTATCAAATTATTTCCCTTAAAAGCGGATAATAGTGTTTTTATAATATACCACTGCGTTATTAATTTAAGATTCTATTTTTGATTTCCCTACGAATAATCCAAATAGCTACGTATTCTACTAGAGAAGGGATTTCAGATAAATGTATGGTAGGATAGCTCAGGTATTTTGATTATAATTATATTATTCCAAAGAGAATCTTATTCTTTCTCCATGAGAAGCCCCTATTTTTGCATTACATATAGTTAGATATTAGTTCGGCTATTAAATTAACTCATTTTAGTTAATCCTGCTAAAAGTCAGCCGTTACAATATATATAAAAAAATGGAAAGGGATTAAACAACCACAACAGGGTCCTATTAGGATCAGGAAAAATAAAATGTGAACATTATTTTGCAATGTAGAAAATGTCGCATTGTGGTCTGTGCACAAATGTGGAGGGTAATACAAAGACTGAGCGCGGAGCGCGAGATAAATATATTATTGAGCGCGAAGCGCGAGAATGAACAGCTTCAAAAAATTTGGCAACATTAATTGTAGTATTTAAATACTTTTAACATTTAAGAATTTCATATTAAATTTTGATAAGATATAATGTGTGTGTGCAAAATAAATAAATAATAAGAAAAGTCCATAAACTAAGGACTTTCATACATATTTGGAAAAAGAAATTCCTCAATTCCATTTGAGTACAAAAGGCTTATCATTTGATAAAAATGTTGCATACATTTTCCTTTGAAGGTGGTGGGAAAGAAGTTTTATAAAGAAATGGGTGGGATTTTCTAACATGCAACTGCATGAATTTTTGACCTTCCTTATTTTTCTTTTTTAAGTGGATTTTAGTCTGCCTTAAGTTTAGGGCAAATTTTTTTTTTTATAAAAATCAATGTGTATTATATTAAAAGAAAATGTACGAATATTGATGAAAGTACTATTATTCTTCATTATTAAAATCGATGTATACAGAGTACAGTTTTTAATTGAAATTTTATTAGTTATTAAGATACTATAGATAAAGACTTACCTTTAGAATTGGTTTGACTCTTTTAAAATTATGAGAGATTTCTTAATGAAATGAATTTTGTTAAATTTATTTTACAATTATTTACAATTGCAACCATTTTACAATTAGAATGAAAGGGTAAAAACTAAGTTTTGTAATATTGTGATAAGTATTTTAAGACATTAAAGGTTTTTAAAAGTGTAATTAATTTTTAAGACATTTTTAATTTCAAGAAATTAAATGTTTTTTAAAGTGTTTATATATAAATGAGTTCAAGTTAATAACTTTTCGGCTTTTCCCTTAAAATCCCCAAAATTGTAATTATAGCCTAAAATAGCATGACAAATTCGAGGCTTTTTAAAAAAAGTTTAAAATATTTAGAAGTTTGGAAGAAATCAAGAGATATTTGATAAATTTTCGGCAATTTTTGCAAATTTTTAAATAATTCTAATACATTTAAAACCAATTAAATTCCTAAAAATATTTTTAACTCAGCAAAATTTTTCTTAAAATTTTAAATAATCATACCAGATGTAACAAAATTAACTTATGATCTTCTAAATTTTCCCTAGAAATTTTGAGTAATATAGTTTTATCTCCTTGAAATCTTCCGAAATTCCATTATTTTTTCTAAATTTTATTTTTGAAATCTTTAAAAATCTAAATTTCTAAAAAAATTAAGTTTACGATTCGATTTGAATCTCTTCCATTCTTCCAAATGTTGCTTGAATTTACTCGATTTTTTAAAAATTTAGTAATCTTACCAAATTAAAACATTCTGCTTTAAAATGTGCTACACTCGATGTTTAAATATTAATCTTGAGAAAATTCTGTTTCTAATCTTGTCAGCCCTTCTAAGCCTTCTAATCCTTGAAAATAATTTAAATTTTGACTGATTTTCTTTTAAATTTGATAAAATTAAAAAGATTGCCTTCAAATCTTCCAGATTCTTCTTTGGCAATTCTGAAATCGTGTGAAATTTATTGAGATACTTTTGAATAATCCCTTAAATTTAATTTTTCAGAATGAAAAATTACTTTAATTCTTCCTAGGAACCTTAAAGAATTTTTGTTTTTATTTTCTTGAAATCTTAAAAAATTCTCAACAAATTATTACAAGTTTTAATTATTAAAAATCTAACTATCCTGTTTTAAATTCGTTTTTTTTTGTTTAAAATATTTTCCAGTTGAGAAGTCATTTCTTCCATCTAAAATGAAACTATTTTGCAGAAAATTAAATTTTTTATCTAAAAATGTAACTAGTACATTTTTTGTTAAATACTTGTTTTACAGTTTTAATATTCATTTTTAAGGTTGAATACTTAACAATTTTGTTAAAATTTTCAACAAAAAATATCTTTTTCAATTGAAAATTCATCCTTTTAAATAGAAAATTATTATTCTTGTTTAAAAATGGATTTTTCGGTTGATAATTTAACTGTTTTGTTGAAAATTCGATTTTTTTGTCATTTATAAAAAACATTCCCTTAAAACAAAAATTTAACTGTATCATTTTCGATGGAACTTTTTTTTCTTTGAAAATGTAACAATTCTGTTAAGAATTTGTTGTTATTTATTTTGTTTTATTTGCAAAAAAACCTTTCTCATTTAAAAATTCATCTATTTTAATTTAGAATTTATTTCTTGGATTGAAAAACTATTTCTAGGTAAAAATATTTTCTTTTGTTACAACATGGTTGAAAATTCAAAGATTTTTTTGGGGAAATTAAACTATTTTGCTGCAAATTTTTTAGTTGAAAATTTAACTATGTGGTTGAAAATTCTTCTTTTTTTTTAAATTTCATTTTTTTCTTGGAAGAATATTAGTCGTTTTGTTGTTCAATTCATTTCTTTGGTTGAAAATTTCACTATTTTCCCGTAGATTCGATAGTTTTTATTTATTAAAAATTATTTTTTTTCAATAGAAATTTAACTCTCCCATTTTTGTTAAAAATTAATCTTTATTTTTTGAAAATTAACTTCTTTTGTCAAAAATTCTATTTTTTATCTGAAAATTTGACTAATCCATTTTTCGCTGAATACTTATTATTTAATTTAAAAATTTTTTTCTGAAGATGAAATTTAACAATTTTGTTGAGACATTTTTTTTCTTTAAAAATTACCTTCTTATTTGACAATTTATCTTCTTTTGTTTTTGTTTAGATAAAAATTAATTTCTTCGATTGAAAATTCGCATTTTTTGGGGGGTTAAACATTAATTTTTCAACTGCAGACTGAAGTATATCTTAAAATTTCAAGTTAAAAATTAATTTTTTAAAAGTAATTTCTTATGTTGAAAATTTAACTATTTTATCGAAAATTCGCTTATTAGTTGTTAAAAATTAATTGTTTACTAAAAATATGACCAAGATATGCAGCACTAAATTTGAAACATTTTAGACCCAGAAATCTTGTCTCCTATATCTATTTACATTAAGGGCATGTGATACTTAGAAAATTGTCGATTTTACCAGTTTTAGGTTCCCCCGGCTTTTTTCTAGAATAATAAATATTTTGTCTTCAAAATTTGGGAAATGATAGCAGACATGCTAACGGACGTCCCCACACACCTTTTGGTGTTTTTTTTATCAAAACATTTTTGATATTGCTAACAACGTGCGTGTATATGTCGAGGTTATGTGAATATTATTATTTTTTTTTTACAAGGGCTGGTGAAAAATGTTCAAAAACACACCGAGAAGGGTCCGCATTTCCCGGTAGTGTGGGGATATTGATAGCGTCACTACAGTGATCTTATTGTATATAAATGTAAACAAAGATCTTAATTTGATCACTATCGTGACGTTACCAACGACCGCGATCTCCGCGATCTCCGTAGCGCGGCTGCCTCTCCTAAGGTTGAGCACCTTCTTGTACACAGAAGCTGGTCTGTCCTGGTTACTTCCTCCTTTCCACTGCAGAGATAGCCGTGTAGCTTGCCGTCACACTCCCCAGCTCTTTGCCCTTCTTTTCTTTTCTTTTCTTTAATCTCCTATCCTCCATCGTTTCATCTAAATCGAAGATTTCGACTTCAGTGCGGGGAACGAGCTCATGCACGTTTCCCGCTACTCCGAATACTTCCCTAATAGATGAGGACAATTTTGACTTACCCTCTGCTTCGCTTCGCACCTCAAAGAGGACGTTACCGCTCCTTGTCTGCATTACACTCTTGATTTGGACACCAAGGGTGTCGGGCTGGATCTTGTGTTTCAAGTCCTTAAGAACCTGCGCGTGACTTTGCTCCTATGTCAGTTTCACCAACACCGCTTCTGATCGAGCGACTCGCAGGGCCTCCTTCTTCCATATCTGCCTAGGAGGAGATTCCACCTTATGCTCTTTTGTTATTTCTGCTGATGTCCCCACTTCAACGTTTCGGGTCCTCTGCTTCTTTGCCGATGGTTTTTGGGCTGTTCTCTCTTGGGTCCTCAGAGTTGGCTCTCTCGCCCTCTTTCCGCAAACAAGGGCTGCCTCCGTCTGAGTTCCCTTTCAATATGTGTCCTTCATGCCAGCAGTCTTCTTGGCTTCTCGTACCTTCTTGGCAAAAAACTGTCCAATCCAGTATTCGAAGCCGTTAAACCAGCTTTCTAAAGATCCTGCATTCCTCTGCATTCATCTTGGAGATCAAACTGACTCCTTTCTCCATCGATATCTTAGCACGCCAATTCCAGCTCCTCGTCACTTCTACTTTCTAAACTTATTTGTGTATTCGACTCCATTTTATTCCCACGAGTAGTTAGGGAAGTAAGAGTCCGCTCCGCAGACCCTTGTTTGCGGGGGTAAGGTCTGAATACTCTAGCAAGCGACTTGGTATTCTAGAGGCACCGTTTGGAACACCATTCCCTGGTGTCATTCAGTCCGCGGTACGGTTGTTGACACCTTAACTTGGGTGGTTTTTTTTTCTCGGTGTATCCTTTACCCAGCTTGTTTGGTCCGCGGGGCCTATTTTTTCAGCATTACCCTGTTTCCAGGGAGCATTCTCCTATCCGTCTCCTGGGGACGCGCCACGTATGGGTTATAGACTCCCACCTTGGATTAGAATATTATAGGGATTATATGATAAAAACTAATAAAAAATAATATCAGTGGCGAATTTAGGTATACGCCGGTCTTATAGGCGAAAAGAAATTTGCCGCCATTATAGGCTAAAAAATCAACTACTGTCGTGTAGCACTTTTATTTATATTACATAACGTACATTATACAACGTAAAATTAAATTCATCGGATGATTTATGTAATGTTGAGAATTACTCAATAACTTGCATTAGTGAATTGAATAAAAAATAAATATTCTGAGTCAATCTTTATGAAAATTTTTTCCCGAAACGCTCAGGTTGCATCTTCGCTTTTTGAGTTACAAGCAGGGTCGCCCCGCCACCCCATGAAAAAAGTTTTAATTTCTGGAGTAAGAAATTCCACACTTCAGGGTCTTGTCGAAACATGCCATCTTTTTAAAGGATTGAAGAGGTGTGTCCACGAAATAAAACCATATTAACAACTTTTATTTCTACCCTCCCCCTCACCCCCCTCCACACAGGGTCACAAATATAACACAAATAGACCAAATTTAATTTGTACGTATTATTGTTAATTTTTAGAAATTTCAGTCATTTTTGAATACAAATAATTATTAATGTACATTTCAAGTTTCCCCTATGACTTCGAAAGCAATTTGTAATTATTTAAATAAATGTAACCTGACTTGCATGTTGGTGGCGGTAGTGAGAAAGTGTGCAGTGACAGGCGGTGAGAAGTTTTTACAAAGTTTGTGTGGAAGGTGAGAGTGGAGTGTGAGGGTGGAAGTCTAGGAGGTGAATACGGTTGTGAGGGGTACATTGGGAAGATAGAAGTTAATTTACATTGTAGTTGGGGGGTGGAATTTGGCTAAATAGGGAAAGTGAGGTTAGGTTTGCAAGGGAGTGGGGTAGTTTTGCGTTTAAGTTTTTGGGCCTTCATGGCGGGCAAGGGCGGTTTTCGTAGTGATGGATGATGTTAGGGGTGAGGAACGTGTGGCTAAAGGGGATGTGAGAGGTGAAATAGGGCAAAGAAACTGAAATTTTAGTGTGGTAAGCGCAAGCAGCCCTAAGTGTCATCTGTGGGCAGCAGTGAGTCCTTCTGTGTATGGATAGTTTCAGTTACCGACGGACGAGCGTGAGCTGGGCAGCGAGAGTACTGGCAGTGCTGGTAGTGAAGTAGGCGGGGAGAAAATTTACAGAGGGACACGACGGCCAGTTTTGCGTGGCCCGGTGTCAAGTGGCGCGTTAGGGAGGGGGAAGAATCGGAGCGGAAGAAGCGATCAGGCAAGGGAGAGAGCGTCCAGTGCAAGTGAGGGGGAGGATCTGTTAAAGAGGAAAAGGGAAAGCAAAGAGAGTCCGGAGAAAAACGCGCTAGAGAGTCCCTTTAGAAAAAGCGTACGAACACGGATTGAAGCTCAAGAACGGGGAAGAAAGGGCAGGGTGGAAGTGCTGCTACAGAGCATAGGGTGGGTTGAAGGCAAGGTAGGGAAACTTAGTATGGAGGGGAGAAAGGAGAATGAAGTAGCGGTGGTGGAATTGGAGAGCTGGGAAGCAAAATTGGTGGTAATGCGTAACAAAAATATGATAAAGGTCAATAAGGTTTTTATCGATCAAGATTTGACGAGGAAGGAAAGGGATGTTCAGATAATGCTAAATGACAGGGCTAGAAAGGAGAGGTGCGCAGGGAGAGCAGTGAAGGTAGGGTATCGGAAAATAAAAATAGACGAGAAAATATGGGCATAGGACGAGGAGAAGAAGGTGTTGAAGGAAGTGCAGGGGAATTTGTTTCGGGGAAGTAGGGGGTGGGAGTAAAGTAGGGTGAAGGAATGTTAAAGGTGTTGTACTGGAATGTAGCAGGGGTAAAGAAGAAAGATGAGGATTTCTGGAGGTATGTTCAGGAATTTGATGTGATTGGCTTGGTAGAGACGTGGGTAGAGAGAAAGGAGTGGAATAGAGTAGAGCGAAAGTTGCCAAGGGGGTATAGGTGCAGACTGCAGTAGGTGGTCAAAGTAGAAAGGAAAGAGAGGGCTAGTAAGGGGTTAGAGATGGATTAGAGGAAGAAGTTCATGGAGGAGGAGAGGGGGAGTGCGTTCAAATAAGGCCTTAAAGATAGGAGGGGTGATGTATAAGTTTGTGACTGTGTACAATAAGGATGGAATGGATTAAAGAAAGGGTAGAAAAATTACTAGGAGAGAGAGATGAAGGTATAATGGTAATGGGGGGAGACTTTAATGCCAGAATTCGGCGGGAAGGGGGCCCATACTAGGAAGGGGAGAGCTTTGAATGAAAATCGAAGGATAAAATAATAAATAAAGAGGGGGAGATTCTAAGAGACTGGATGGAGGATAGAGGGTGGGCGGTGGCGAATGGTATGGTAAAAGGGGACGAAGAGGGAGAATACACGTATATGAGTAAGAGGGGTGTATCGGTGATAGACTACGTGATTATGAATATGCAAGGGTTTGAGGAGATAGAGAGATTTGCAGTGAAAGGAAGGGTGGAAAGCAGGGTGGGAAAGAAGGGTCGTTAGGGTAGAGGGTGTCATCGACGAGAGAGGCGATAGAGAAGTATCAGGAGTAGTTGGGCAACATTAGCTTTGAGGGGGAGTCCGTGGACGAGATATGGGAGGATCTACAAGAGAAAGTGTAAGGTTGTGTGCAAAAGAAGGTATTTAGGAAAAAGAAGAAAGGAATGGTAAAGCCGTGGTGAGATAGGGAATGTAAAATGATGAAGAGAAAGGTGAAAAAGAAGTACAGGAAGTGGAATGAAGGAACCGCGAAAAGGGGGGAGTGCGTAGAAATCAGGAAGGAGTTTAGGGCGATGTGTAAGAAGAAAGAGCAGGAAAAAGAAAAAGAGCTGGAAGAGGAGTTGAGAAGTGTTAAGACAGAAGGGAACGTGTGGATTATAATTAATAGGTTTAGGAAACGTAGAGTGGGGATAATTGAGAAGATAGGGAGCGACGAATGGAGGAAATTTGTTAAGGATTCATTTCAGGGGTCAGATATTCGAAAGAGAGATGAGGGGGTTAGAAGAAACAGAGAGGTAGATGAAGAGGAACTGAACGACGAGGAGATAGAGAAGCAGATATGGAAGTTGAAAAAATCGAAGGCAGCAGGGATTGACGGGGTAGAGAACGAAGCATGGCTGTTTGGCACACAAGAGGTAAGGCAGAGGCTGAAGGTGGTTGTGAAAAAAGTATGGAGGGGGGAGGGATTCCCAAGAGGATGGAGAAAGGGGTTGATTGTACCACTGTATAAGAAAGGGGATAGGGAGAGGCAGGAAAATTATAGAGGAATTACGCTCATGAATACTGAGTACAAAATATACGCGATGGTATTAGAAGATAGGCTGCAAAAGGATGTTGAGGGGTAAGGAATATTGCCGGAGACACAGGCGGGCTTTAGCGAGAGAAGGAGCACTATTGATAATATTTACGTCTTGTAACACGTGGTGGATAGAGAGTTAACCAAAAAGGGTGCCAAAGTGTACGCGTTTTTTGTAGATCTAAAGAGCGCGTTCCCGTCAGTGGATAGGGGGAAGTTGTAAGAGCCAATGGAAGAGAGGGAAGTGAACTGAAGGAGAATGAAATTGTTTGATTGTGGTGAGAGACGTAGTGGTGCAAAGATGGAGGTGGAAAGGGAAAGGTATTTTAGAACGAATGGATTGCAGATGGATGAAGTTAGCAGAATGCACGAGGAAGGAAGGTATATGAGTTGGTTCAAAAGAATGGCATGGAGAAAGGGAAGGCGAAAGGAGTGGAGAGAATAAGAGAGTCAAGGTATAACGGAAACTATGTGTGAATTATGCCAAGGGAGAGAGCGTAGTATTTGTGTAAGAAAGGAGAGCAGGGAAGTCAGGAACATATACCGAGAATGAGGTGTAGTTGCATGGAAAATTATAATAGTTTCTGGCTTTCTAGAGAAAAAAGAATGTGTGAATTGTGCGGGAAGGGGGACGCAAAATTGGAGCATTGGTTAGAGGAATGTGAAAAGGTGGCAACGAGGGGGATAAGCATGGAGGTATTGTTGCATGAAAGGGGTGGCAAAAGGGCAGTAGCATGGGTGAAGGGGGTGTTGAGTAAGATAGAGAAGAAGAAAAGGAAGGAGGAAGAAGAATGGAGAAGGAAAGAGTGTAAATAGGAGATGAAGTAGATGTCAGAGAAATGTACATATTGTAAATAGTAGTTAAGTATTAGGTGTTAGCTGCGGAGACAGAGGCTGGTAATGCGAGGCATAGCGACAAAAGAGCGATATGCGTGCGAGGCGAGGCGCAGCGAGGATGGTTAGGCTATAGGAGCGAGCGGATTAGTTATAAGTTGTGAATGGGTAGTACTTTGTAAGACGTAGTTGTAAGAAAATTCTGTAAAGAAATGGAAGTGTGAGCAAGTCAATTTTTTAAGGGCAGCAGGCCGAAAAAACGTTACAAGAATAAATGTAACTTGTTTGAACATTTATTTATTCCCAAAAAATGTAAAAAAATGTATATTCCGAATAAAATGTTATGGTTAGTCATTGCTTGGAGAAGTAAATTAATTAAAAAAACATGTGATTATTTAAACAATTAATTATTGTTTAATTTCAGAAGATCTATAATTTGACACAGAGATGTTCACTTTTTTCTCAAGTTGGTATACTTGCAGGTTTTTTGCTTGCAGAGGCATGAAAGCATCCATATACAGGGTTGGTAACGTATAACACTCTACGTCCTATATGTGGTCTTCTACGCGTATACTACCACGTATATTAACTCTTTACTTTTCTACGCGTTTTGATGTATATTACGTTCGAATAAAAACTTTTAGTGCACATGCGTCAATGTCGAAAAATACCTAAAATAATATATTTTTCTTGATGTAAGTCGTCGTTGCCGTGTCAGCTTATCAACTTTTCATTACAGAAATAGTAAAAAAATGTATCGAGGGGGTATGAAGGAAAATGTGGGACCAATTGTCCTACGAATTCATAAAAGTCGAGAAAGGAAAAAATACTACTTTGTGCATCATTTGTAAAGTGTAATTCACAATACTGCAGAATCTATAATAATATATCAGTTTTCATAGTTTTGTGTTTATCGATTCGTGTTATATTATTTATTTTATTTTATTCGTCTTGCAAATCTCGTAGAAAATACCAATATTTAAAAATTCTTTGATTTTGAATAAATGTTAAAGCAGTTTGAGGTAATGATTAGGTATAATTATAATCAGGTTACAATTTGTTTTCTGTCCTTTCTTCCGCTCGAAAAACACATCCTTCCATAGGATTCCATTATGATGTTGGGTATTTCTTCCCAGCCCATGCATATTTATTATTTTCAATTACTATAACGCATTTTACAGCATTCTTAATAATTATTATATTTCAAAAATGAGTTTATGTACTTTTCAACACTGATGACCTTGATTTTGCAAGTCGGCATCTTGAAAACGTACTTTACAGGAGTTTTCTACTGTTATTGATGGTTTTCGACTGTTTTCGACGTATATGACGCCAAAAACGTATTATACGTAACATAATAGTTGAATATTTGACCTAAAAAGACAAATTCCCAACGAAAAAGTATCATAGTTTATATTTTAATAAAAAAAAAGAAAACAACTTTGAAATCAAAAAGACGAATTTCCAACAATTAAAGATTTTTCACTCAAAAAATAAATAAAAGTTTATGTAAATTATTGAATCCTTCGAACCAGAAGACAAGTTTTCTTTGAAAAAAAAAATCAATTTCCAAACTAAAAATATGAGTGTTCAAAAAAAATTAATTTTCGACGAAACTGATGCATTTTTACGCAAAAAAAAGGAAAATTCAAACTAAAAAATCATTTTTTACAACAAAAAAACGAAAATTTTTAAATAAAAAATATCAATCTTAAAAAATTGGCAGTTGAATCTCGCGCTTCGCGCTCGGATATTTATTCTTTGCATTTGGAATGCTTGAAAAAAAACTTTATCAAAAAGATCTTTTTTAGATGGCAGTATTTATATGCGTCTTCATATTCTGAATTTTCTACTGAATTAAGTATTCTCAGAAATTAAGTTTCTCAAAGCTCTGTAGGCTTTGAGGTACACATTCCCATCGGGACACTCGCGCTGCGCGCTCGCTTTCCGACGGATATTTGTAAACAGGTTTTGTTAAATCTTTTTCTTCTCGTAACTTTCGTCGTTTTTCCACACATTTTTATTATTATTATTTTTTTCTATGTTATTTTTCACGAATAAAGCAAAAAATACGCGTCCTATCAAGAAGTGATCCTCAACTAAATTGTAGATCTTTTTTAGGATAACAATTTTTGTTGATTCGTCTTTTTTCGTATCCTACATAGTTTGTCCACAAAATAGAATTTTTTATTTTTCCTTATTTTTTGTGCAATAAAAATGTTATTTTTTGAGTTTTGAAGAAAATCCAAAAATTTGTTATGATGATCTTGCAGGGCTTTCAAATAGAAATGTTTTTCTTTTCTTGATTTTTTTCATATCGTGCGTTTTTTGGCTTCAAATTTTGATTTTCGGTTGATTAGAAAATTTTTGAAAACGCTATATCTCTGAGAATTTTCATTTTATCGAAAAAAGTTATGAGGATAAATTTTTGTTTAATATTATAAATATCCGTACATAGAATTTTCAAATTCAGAAAAAAGTGGTCTCAAAAATTTTCAAAATGCGCTCTCTTCTTGAATTTTTATCAAAAATAGCTGGTTCGCGAACTCATCCTTTCTTTTAGGACCTTAAATAAGTGTGTCAAAGATGGATTTGATTTGCTCATTTTTTCGAGAGTTATCGTGTTTACGGACGGATGGTCGGACGGACAGGCAGACAGACGCCATCGTGAAGACCTGATTTTCGGATTTAGGGGGTCTCGAAACGTGGAGATCCGTTGAAAAAGTGTCATGTCAAATTTCCAACAATTTTAATACTTTCTCAATCATAAATGATGAGAATGTAAAAAAAAGAAAGTATTTTCCACTAAACAGTTAAATTTTTAACCAGGCATAAGCCTTCAACAAAAAAAATTCACAATGTAGTTTAACTTTGACTCAAGTAGTTGAATTTTCAATTAAAAAAAAATTAATTTTTAAAAAGATAATTAAAATTAACCAACAAGATAACGCTATATCTCTGAAAATTTTCATTTTATCGAAAAAAGTTATAAGGATAAATATAACTTTTCAACGATTTTTAACCAAAAAGTTGCATTTTAATACAAAAAATAAATTTTCTTCTATAACAGATGAAGTTTTAAAACAAAAAGATAAATTTTCAAAAAAATAGTTGACTTTTCGGTTGAAAAAGAATTTAGTCGAGTTTTCCCGATCAACATTTGAATTTTTTAACAAGAAATAATTTTCTAACATAAAAATTGAAATTTCAATCCAAAATACGAACTTCTAACCACAAAAGGATGAATTTCTATGAAAATAGTTAAATTCTCTACCAAATAGTTGCATTTTTATCCGAAAAAGATTTAAATTCTGCTAAAGCAGATAAATTTGAAAATAAAAAAGACAAACTTTCAATAAAAGAGTCGATTTTTCAACGGAAAAGTAACGAAAAAATTCAATTTTCTGTTAATTAAAATAAATTCTGAGATTCTCATAAATTCTTAGAGAATTTGTTTCTCGGTTACATTCTCGGCAATATTCTCATTCTCGTCACCGTTCTCAATGTAATATAACCAACTCAGAACTCTACTCCCATGTATAAATATTGAAAACAGTACGTTTTAGTGTTCGGTGGTAACGCTAGATGGCGCCGAAAATCAGTAAGATTCAATGCGCATGTGGAACCACAATATTTTCAATTATTTTGACATACATTAACATAATTTGTTATTGTATAACACTGTCTGAGAGTTGTATATATTGTTATACGTAATATGTTTACTATTTCATGCTGACTGAAGAAAATGTGTTGATTGGTAAGTTTTGAATAAAAAAAGAGTAGAGATTAGAGTAGGGTAGAGATTTGCTTGAGTAGAGATTAGGTTTTTGTTTTCATAATTCAAAGCAGTAACAAATAACTTACAGGTGATATAAATACAGATTCAAATATAAGCCATTTTGAAAGATTAAGAAGTCATTTATAAAAATTTTTTTGTTAAAGAAATACAAAACTGTATTGCAAAACATAACCTGAAATGTAAAACAAATTGATCCATTGGTTATTTAAAAATAAAATGTAATGATTTTAGTGCACTGAGATAAATAAGAGAATAATAAAGAAAATTACCAATTATATTAACATTTTTAGATGTATGAATATTTGAGACGATGGGTCTCTTCATTTTTTAATCTGTTTCCTTCAAAATCAACATGCTGTATATTGTAAACCTTTTTGATTAAATTATTGTAGGTACTTTACGCATCGTCAATTATTAGTTACCTTTAAATTTGATGTCCTGCTTATTTTCATAAGAAAATTATTTAATTATCATATTTTTATT